>NC_138376.1:48526460-48549361 GCF_054177405.1 Leptonychotes weddellii | reverse complement strand
ATATATACAATGGAATATTATGCAGCCATCAAAAGGAATGAGATCTTGCCATTTGCAACGACGTGGATGGAACTGGAGGGTATTATGTTGAGTGAAATAAGTCAAACAGAGAAAGACATGTATCATATGATCTCACTGATATGAGGAATTCTTAATTGCAGAAATGCACAAGGTTTTAAAAGGAATAATCTCAGCTATAATGGAAAGGGGCAGAGAGAAGTGAAAGTGAAGAGAGGCTTTGAATCTCTAAATTCTGCACACAGAAAGTCTAAAAAATATGTAATTTCAAACAGGACCTACTTTTGATGGAAACAGAAGTATGAATCATTAGGAGGTAGGGACAGAAGACACAGAAGGCAGATTTTAAAGCCAGGAGAATCATTGCCAGGAACTGGGCCCTAATCAAATCACTGGCAACACATGCCCAATTGCACTTCAGAATTACTAAGAACTACTTACTGAATGTCTGCTTCCCTGCCGCCCCCCCCCACCTTTCCAGATGTGACTGTGTCTATTACAGTTGTCCTATCCACATCACCACTGTGTGTTGAATGCATGTTGGGCAGATAATTTGCCTTTTTCATGCATGGGAACAAAAGCAACAGTACCCAAATAACAGAACCAAAGATGAACATCTCTGCCATGCCCTCTCTGAATTTTGGACCCCTGAATTAATGAACATAATCAAAACATTATTGTTATATGTCATTAAGTTCTTAAAGGTTTTCTCTGAAGCAGTTGTTACAAGACACCCACACATGTTTTGTACTATTTTCAGATTTCCTCCATGATTATAGAAGAGGACAGAAAAGGGGAGAGGAAAATAGATTTTAAAAGACAATGTGATAAAAGGACTTGCAGTAGAATTCATTCAGCATTTTAACACAGGTAAACCAGACCAGAAACAAAGGACCAGAGTAGGAAAAGTAAATATTTTTCTAGTACATACCAAATGCTGATGCTTTATATAAATTTCATACACTTGTCATTAATCAGGATAACAGTTCTAAGAGAGACACAGCAAGATTCCCCATTATAGATAAGCTAGAGGAGGTTTGTAGAAGTGGCCAAGCTAGGTTTCTCATCCAGGTTTCTAGTCCATACCTAGTATTTGGACTATTCCACTTCACCAAAATATTAACATTCAGGCAGCAGCTTGCCTAAAACGTCACTGAGTCACTGGGAATTCTGTGTCAGTAAGAAAACTGAACCTCCTTAGAAAAAAACAAAACAAAACAAAATCTCTCCTACCTGTCAACATCAAGAGGTAGCCTTAGGGAGAAGAAACTTAAAAGATGACAAACTTGAAAGCTTCTGCACTTTTGGAAATATGGTTCCTGGAGGACCTCATACACAGAGGGCAGAAGTGGTAAAATTGTATATGCAAAATTGTAGTAAGCAAATTGGAAAATTGGGCATAGGCAAAACCCCTGATTTTATTCTTGAGGTAATAAAACTGGATTGCTTCTAGTTGTTGTTGATTGTTTATCCCTCACAATTTAACTCAGTATTTATTAACATCATACCTTAGAGTTATATTGGGTTATAATTCACTAGGGATCAGCTCTTGGGGCCATTATTCATTATTTTTCTTTTAATTATAAAATAATGATTATACTATATTTTCTTATAAAATATGAAATGCTTTCAAAAGAGTGTATGTAGTGTTATGTCTGTGGTGGTATTATGTGACATGTGCTAAATGTATGTGGCATGTGGCATGAAGCACAATGGTAATAGTACTATTACCAGGCATTAATACATCCTTTCAACTTAATAATGTAACATATCACCATCTTTGCTAATAAATAGGGTTATGTTATTTTGAAATAGAAAAATATATTTCAGAATGACCCATGGAAAATTAAATAAAATTTCCTCCCAAATACTATGGACTCAAGGTTTTACAATTACCATTAAGACTGTATGAAGAAGTTTGAAATGATTCCTTTAGGTGCTCCTGGTTAAAGGCAAATGGCTATATTAAGAGAGATTTATCAGAATGTTTCTTAGTTTTTCATAGTGCTTATTTTGTCAAAGATCTACACCGGGTTATCTGATGTGATCTTCACTACTGTTGCAGGTTGGGTTCACCGGGGCACAGTATCTGATGAAAGGCTGGGGTACAAGATATTTATTAATGAGTACTCTTGGCATCAGCACTGATTTAGGGCATGGGGAGGTGGAGCTGGATTGAGAGAGAGGTCCAACTCTTGTGCAAGCCCTGGTGACAACCTCAGCTGACCCTATGGAAAGCTTGAGTTAAAATATCCCATCAGGAGCATGTAATTGAAAAGATGAAGACTTTATCCTCCCTCTGTCTGTCTGTGGATATGAGCCACCTCCAGGAGGGTAACCCTAAGAAAGAATCTGTCTTCAGTTGAGGCAGTCGCTGAAGGGCAAATGAAGTGTGTTTGCAAACTGCAAGTCTAGCAGTTAGGGAAATGTGTTCTTTCTTGAAGAATGAGCTGCATAATGCATCTCTGTGTGAGAAAAGCTTCTTTTTCCAGGGCCACTAAGGAAGAACTGAAAAGAATAATTTGAATAACGTAACATGGATATCAAGCGGTAGAATCTGAGATAAACAAGTGTTCTGAACTTTTCCAGTCTCTCCCACTGCTTTACATCATAACTTATTCATAATAGAGACAGGTCCAGGCCCAAAAGATTATTTGTAATCTTGCAAAGCAAGTGTTGCTTTGCTTAGAAACATGCCATGTGTCTCAGTTTCTGAGTTTTACATTGAAAATATATCTGTCATTTTCTTTCTCTTTTCTGGGGTTTCCAGATATCCAATTAAGTTGTGTTAAAGCAGACAATAAATTTCTGTGATTCCAGGCCTATTAAAATTCTCTAGACTTAAAAGAGATTTTATCATGATGGGGTTATCCACATTGAAACAGTCATAGAAAAGTCAGCTGTATCAACTCTTACACAAGAGCAGCCTTAAATTTAAAGCACCCCAAACAGGAGAGCCCTTGAAGCTGATTTAAGGTTATCCAGGCTGCCGATAGAGACATGGCCTTCCATGCAGAGTAAATGACAGGTAATAATTAACTAAATTGTAATGGTATAATCATCCATACTAACCAAATCCCTTGTTATATCGGATCTGAAATGATACATAGGATATTTGGGGGAAAAAATGTAACAGCATGCAGAATTTGATCTCAACATCCATCTGAGGGCACATAGTGGTACTTTTTTGAAAAATATATTGACCTGTAGCTATTAAGTGATTTTTAAGTGAATAAAAACCCTTAAACAATATTGTTATGGTTACTCACTTTCTTATGAAATAATTTTATTTTATATGATGCTAGCTAATGCTAATGAAAGATTAATGCAGTCATATAAAATTGAAATCAGGTAACATTACCTTCTATTCACAATCATAAGATAGTCTTGGTTAAAAAGATAATTCTCAGAGAATACAAAAGCAATGTAAATCCTGACGTATGGATTATGGTTCACGATGGAAAAGTCTTTACGTACGTGGGTATCTATACACATACTTGTGTGTGTTGTGGGGATTGGGTGTGAGGATCATAAATGATTGCTACCAATAGTCAGATTCTCCCCTGTTCAGGGTACTTGGTAGGACTGTACTTCCTAATGTACTTGCATCCGACTAATGAGATATACTGTGTCACTTCCAGCCCAGGGATTTAGTGGCCAATATGAGGCCCGCTGAGATAATGTCTTTTCTCTCTGTGATGGTGACAGTAAGTGATGGAGAAGATGGCTGCTCCATCAGCCTGTGTCCCTCAGTCCCTGACTCTCTGGCCATATATTTCCAACATCTCAACTCCGCTGCTTGGAAGCAATGCCATAAACAAAGGAGGACAAGGAAAAGGCCCCAACCAACTCTCTCTAGGTATACTGTGCAGGTTGATCAGCCTGGGAAGTTTATAGCTAGGTCTATGGAAAAAAGAATCTGCATACAAGAATTCATAGAACTACGTCATTCAAAAGACTTATTTAATTTGCTAGGGAAAAAAAAATCCAGTAGAGCTAGTCTTCTTCTTACATATCATAACCAAAACTATTAAAAATATGACAAAACTGCTATCAAGGCACCTTCGTATGCATTTCAACTTATCTTTATTTTGCGGTTCTGGTATGTTACTTTATACTTATCTCCAATCAATTATAAATTAATTTCTGACATTTTTTGAAATGTTTTTAAAGTATGAACATCACACTATATTTTTAATGGAAATTTTTCAGATATGCACAGAACAGACAGGACAGTATAATGAATTCTCAGGTACACTTCAGCAAGCCTTAGGAGTTCTTATTTTGCTAATCTTGTCTCACCCCTCTCACATATTGTCTTGCCCTAACTCTTTCCCCAGCCCTCTGTCTCTCTGCTTCTCCCCCATATCTTTTCCCACATCCTATCTTTTGCCTATTTTTGGCTAAAATATTTTAAAGTAAATACAACCCCAACCAAAGAACTCCATTTTTTTGTATAAACACTATACAGTTAGTACAAAAACAACATTAGCAATACTTCTGAAATATCAGCTATAGTTTCCCAATTTCCTTGATAGTCCTAAAAATATTTTTTCTGGAATATATTAAGATACAGTATTTCATGGACTTATTTCTCTTGACTTATTTCGCTTAGCATAATACCCTCTAGTTCCATCCACATCATTGCAAATGGCAAGATTTCAGTTTTTTGATGGCTGCATAATATTCCATTGTATATATATATACCACAAAGACAAGTATCATATGATCTCACTGATACGAGGAATTTGAGAAACAAGGCAGAGGATCATAGGGAAGGGAGGAAAACATGAAACAAGATGAAACCAGGGAGGGAGCCAAACCATAAGAGACTCTTAATCTCAGGGAGCAAACTGAGGGTTGCTGGAGTGGAAGGGGGTGGGAGGGATGGGATGGCTGGATGATAGACATTGGGGAGGGTATGTGCTATGGTGAGCGCTGTGAATTGTGTAAGACTGATGAATCACAGACCTGTACCCCTGAAACAAATAATACATTATATGTTAATTTTAAAAAATCAGTATTTCAAAAAAAAAAAACAGTATTTCAACAATATTCACACATAGCATTTGGTTGATCTGTTTCTTAAGTCTTAGTCCATAACTATTATTCTTCTGTCCAATTTTTACTTATCTGATAAGATATCCAATCATTTATCCTCTGGAATTTTCCACATATGGTTTGAGTTTATTCTTATGCTATTTAATTGTTTCTCTGCTTTATGCATTTTCTATAAACTGGTCATCAGATCCAGAGGCTTAGATTTAATTCAGATTCAATTAGGTGTTATTCTGTGCTTCCTAAAGCATCATATCTGGAGGCAGATAATGTCTACTTACTTTACTCAATAGATTGATCAGTGGCTTTCTGATATTACCGATTCAGTTCATCCATGACAAAATTCCACATCAATTTTCTACCTAATGATTTTTGGAGACAGTAATGATTGTTTCTTAGATTATTTATTTGGGGGGGGTAGAAAATGGGGATATATGAATTTTACCTCTTTTCTACAACTCTTAGAAATAATTATTTTGGAAAGTGGAAGTTTTTCTCATGAGTACTTTTGGACCTTAAAAGACACTACATTTGGGAAGTCTAGGGTGTTTGGTAACCCACCTCCTTTTAAAATCAATTTTCAGAGCAATGATTTGATGCTCTAGCAAATCCAGTGGTATGACCAATGATATTTTTTAAATACTATTTTGAAATTGTACACTTTAGCATAGTGATCTCCACTTTTCCATCACTAATTAGACAACTCTAACACAGTTATTCCTGCACCCCTCCTTTTTTCTCCTGATTCCAATACCTTTAGGTTCACCATTAGATTTAGGGGGAAACATTATGTTTCACCAGCTTGGGAGAATATTGAGTGGTTAGAAGCCACTGAGGAGCTCAGGAATATTTACTAGGAGTTGTCTTCTCATTAACTGGGAAGCACCCTGAAAGACTAATGCACTACAGCCATTTCTCTTGGGGGTCATAACCCAAATTAACAAAGAGGACACCTCCACCCACAAATAACAAATGTTAGGAAAATTTACTAGCAGCTAAGTTTGTAGAGATGGTGAATATTATTTGAAACAGTTTAGATAGTCAATGCTAAAGGAAAGAACAAAAATGTGAATGTTGGTAGACAACTTTTAAAATATGAAAACCTTTTATCTGGCAATAACTTGAATGCCACGCAAGTTTGATGTAACTGATGTAGAATAAAATCTAAGATCAACTTAAATGCCCTATCTTTATATACGTCTTGCCTTATAAAATAAATGTTGAAAATTCAAATCATTATTCTATTATTTTTAAACATGTATATAACTTGTGATTGAATATCACTAAGGTTGGCTCATAGAGCTTGAATACATTTATTGTCTCATAACTTAGAAAACTGGAATAACTAGCATTTGGAATAACTAAATTTCTTAACTAAGTTATAATTTCTAGGATCCTTATACCAAGACCAATTACTTTCCCTATGTTTTAAGTGCAGGATTTCTTATATCACCATCTAACAATAAATGCCAAACTATTGATAGACTTTACTCAGCATTTTCTTTTCCTTATCACATTTTTAGGTTTATTTTGAAGTGCAGTTTTATTCTCTTTCCTTCATCCACAATGGTCAGCACTTTGTACCCTCTTTCCTTTAAAAAACATTCACCAGCACTTCTTGCTTCCTCAGGGACCGAGTGCAATGAGAAAGAGGACATTGTTATCAACTGAAAGCTACTCAAAATATAAACATTTCAGTTTGTATTTTTTGCTTCATTTCATATTTTAGCATCAGGAGCTGTTCTGGCAAAAATAATAAGATTCCAAAGGTACATCTGGATAATTTGGAAAAAAAAAAAAACTATCCTGATTATACATTTGTACAATTCCTATGGCTCAAACAAAACAGAGAAAGTTTAAAAGTAAGTGAAATTCCAAAAATCTGACCCTCTTTCCTATTGCCAGGATACTTCGAAAGATTAAAAAGTCTTTGATTTGGTATCAGACATGCAAAGAAACACTGTCAATGCTAAAAGGTATTTTCAAAAATGATTTAATTATTCTATTCCTACCATGAAAAAAGAAAAAAAAAACTAAATGATTTTTGACACTATGATTTCCTTTGCCTATTTATAATTATATAGTATGTGGGAATCCTAATCCCTCTTCTACTTGAAATTTCATCAAATTGGGAGATTTTATTATTTGGTAAGTCTATGTCAATATTGTTCTGAAAAACTTGCTCAGGAAATATATTTTACCACATAAGAGACACCACTGCTTTTCTTCAAGTATACACAGATTGGGGGGGGGGGTGGTGTTGATCATTAAACCCATTTAAAAATTTATTACAGTATTTTTCTGTTAAGCAGGATTAAAAAAAAAAAAAGAACGTACTCATAGCATTTTCTTTCTTTCCCTCAACTTTGAAAATAAATGCAGGGAGCAGAGAGTGCATTCATGTGAAATGCGGCTATTCACACATTAAACTTCTAAGTGTGGATTTCATGGGCAGCCAGCTAAATTTGACCCACTGTCAAATTCACCATTGAAGGTGTCTACTTCCATTCTGTGGTCATCCTAAAGCATCCTGGTTAGCCTTGGAAAATAGGATTTGGTGATAATTTAAAAAGTTACTCTAACATATATTCTTGTATTAAATCAGTGGCCTGCTCTGCCATGATAACAAATTGGCTCTTATATTTTTGAAGCATTATAAAAGATAATTAAATTTTATGTAAATTTGGCTAATAAATGCAATACTGCTTTGAGGGTATATACACACACATAGAGACTCATAAGTAGCTGATGCTCTATTTTTAACATATGTATCCAAAATTCACCCATTTTTGCTTTTGAATCCCAGCACAGTATACCTATTTCATTATATATTGACCCTTGGCTTTTGTTTATACTAAAATGTTTTCCTCATCGTTGAAGAATTTCAAAATCACCTCCTATGAGTTTGCTTTAATATTGCAACAAACGCAGTGCCAAGAATGCTAATGAGTTGGCCATTTTTTTATAATTAAAAAAATGACAAATGATCATCTCTAAGGGTTGATCATGTAATCTATAATCAATCTCCTTCATTGTTAAAGAATGACAAACAATACACTTCATTTTGTTAGAAGTCCATTTTATTAACATATCTTGAAATTAATATTGGGTAATATTTTTATAATATTGTTAAATACTAAGATTTATTATTTATTTTTGTGGGTAATTTAATGTATCACACTATATATTATTTATGTATAAGTTAATCAGCAATGTTTGTATTCCTTAGCAGTGTTCCCATTAATCAACAGTGAGATCAATCATTTATATTATCTTAGTTTTCTTTTTTTTTTTAAAGATTTTATTTATTTTTTAGAGAGCGAGAGAGAAACTGCATGAGAGGGGCAAGGGTCAGAGGGAGAAGCAGGCTCCCCGCTGAGCCGGGAGCCCGATGTGGGACTTGATCCCAGGACCCTGGGATCATGACCTGAGCCGAAGGCAGACGCTTAACCATCTGAGCCACCCAGGCGCCCTATTATCTTAGTTTTCTAATAAAAAATATTCAGAAGAAGATTCTTACCTAGTTGGGACATTACTGGAGATTACAATAAATAAAATGGATTTGTGCTAAATGTTCTTTTACTAAATCTTTGAAAAGAAAAAAAATCATCTAATATAAGATTATTTAATGGCAAATAATTCAACTACAAAGTGCTGATTTGAGACATAAATTGGGAATCTTTAAATCATTTATGAATAGAATAGATCTATGAGAATGGGTTGTCTGAGAACTGGTCTTAGCAAATCCTTAAGCCTTTCCAGAGTCAGTGAAATAAAAACTTAGCAGATGGTTACAATTTCAAAGTACAATTCAAAATCAAACTCACAACTCTGCAAATGACACTAAAATTTACCAATCTAACACTTTCGGTGATTTAAAAACCAAACCACGCCAAAACAAAACTAACTACTGGGTGATAAATACCTTGAAGGCAGCAATGATTACTCCCAAGGCAACAGTCATTAGCTTAACTTAGCAAAGCAACACATCTTCATTTTGAAATTTTTAATCTCATTATGTTGAAGTGTCAATTGTATTATACTGTTTTATTATGGAGATAATTTTTATTAGATATTTCTATTTTATGTCATTCTGAAAACAACTTGTTAGAAAACAACACAAATCAGTATTATTGGAAATGAATGCCCAAAATGCTTTTTAAATACGTTTTATTTAAATTGGTAAAAAAAACCCAAAATATATCATCTAGACTACTAGATTAGTATAATTAACTTAAAAATTATCATAGAAAATGATATCTCCAAAGTGAAATATCTATAAAATAAATTGTTGAATTTAGCTGTTCATGTATAAGTATACAAATATATTCAAGTATGTAAAGGTTATTAAGTAGTTAATGTGAATTAGCTAATAGCAAATGGTTATGCTTATTAGTGTGTATTGTTTTACTACAAATATTCCTACTACTTTCATCAAAATAATTTCACCAGATGGGAATGCAAACTGGTACAGCCACTATGGAAGAGAGTATGGAGTTTCCTCAAAAAATTAAAAATAGAATTACCATGTGATCTAATAATTTCACTACTGGCTATTTACTCAAAGAATACAAAAACACTAATTCAAAAGGTTTTATGTGTAGTAGAATCTTATATAAGTGTCTAAATGTCCTAAATCAGGTTAAAAAAATACAAAAATAAACTCAAAATGGATTAAGGACCTAAATGTGAGACCTCACCATAAAAGTCCTATAAGAGAGCACAGGCAATAATTTCTCTGACATTGGTAATAGCAACTTCCTTTTAGATATGTCTTCTGAGGTAAGGGAAATAAAAGCAAAGACAACAAAAACAAAACAAAAAACCTATTAGGACTATATCAAAATAAAAAGCTTCTGTATGCAAAGGAAACAACCAACATAACTAAAACTAAAAGACCTACTGAATGGGAGAAAATATTTGCAAATGACATATCTGATAAAGGATTAGTATCCAAAATATATAAAGAACTTATAGAACTCAACACACACACACAAATAATACAAATAATTAAAAATGGGCAGAAGACATAAACAGACATTTCTCCGAAGAAGACATACAGATAGCCAACAGACACATGAAATATGTTCAACATCACTCATCGTCAGGGAAATGAAATCAAAACCACAAGGAGATATTACCTCTCACCTGTCAGAATGGCTAAAATCAAAAACACAAGAAACAACAAGTGTTGACAAGGATGTGGAGAAAAAGGAATACTGGGTAATGTTGGTGGGAATGCCAACTGGTGCAGCCACTGTGGAAAACAGTATGGAGGTTCCTCAAAAAGTTAAAAATAGAACTATCCTATGATCCATAAATTGCACTACTAGGTATTTATCCAAAGAATGCAAAAACACTAATTCAAAGGGATATATGCAACTCTGTATTTATTGTAGCCTTATTTACAATAGTCAAATTATGGAAGCAGCCCAAGTGTCCATCAATAGATAAATGGAAAAAAAAAGAAGTGGGACAGATATGTGATGGACTATTACTCAGCCATAAAAAAGAGTGATATCTTGCCATTTGCAACAGCATGGATGGATCTAGAGAATATAATGCTAAGCAAAATATGTCAGTCAGAGAAAGACAAATGCCATATAATTTCATTCAAATGTGGAATTTAAGAAGCAAAGCAAATGAAAAAAGAAAAAAAAAGAGACAACCCAAAAACCAGACTCTTAACTATAGAGAACAAACTGATTGTTACCAGATGACGGTGGGTGGGAGGATGTGTGAAATAGGTGGAGAGGATTAAGAGGACGCTTGTCTTGATGAGCAATGAGTAATGTACAGAATTGTTGAATCACTATATTGAACACCTGAAGCTAATATAACACTATATGTTAACTATACTGGAATTAAAATAAAAAAAAAATAGTTCCACCAGAGATTAAATAATGTATTAACAACAACAACAAAATGACATTTATTACTATGTGATAAAGTTGCAATAAATAGACTCAAAAAATATAAAATATCATCTTTCAATTATTTTCAAATGAATAAAAAATTAAATATAAATATTTTGAGAGTAAAATTGGTTGAGTTTTGATACATTCATAAGCCTTGCAAATATCAAGCCAAATAAAAGACTTTTCTATCACCCAAAAACGTTGTCTTGTGTTTCTTTCCAGTCAACCCCTCCCAACCTCTGTCAATGTGCAACCACTTACGTGATTTTAGTCATCAACTTATTTATCCATTACTTCATCGGTGGACATTTGGATGGTTTCCAGTCTGAAGTAATTATAAGTAAAACTACCATAAACATTTGTTTAACATAAATTTTTACTTTTCTTGGAAAATATGTAGAAATGTCATTTCTGGAACAAAGATTAAATGTATATTGTACTTTAAAATAAAGTACCAAATTGTATTCCAAAATTGTACAATTTTGTAGTCCCACCAGCAATGAATATAAATTCCAGTATAAATTCCAAACTAATAAATTTGCCTCCTAGTCAGTATTATGTGTTGTAAGACTAATTGTGACCATCCTAGTGGGTGTGAAATGGTATCTCATTGTACTTTTAATTTGCCTTTATCAAATGATTGATTTTGAGCACCTTTTAAAATATTTTTTTGTGTATCTTCTTTTGTGAAATAGCTATTCAAATCTTGTGTCTATATTTTATAGAATTTCTCTTATTTTATTATTGGTTTTATGTATTCCTTGTATAGTCTGTATGCAAGATTTGCCATGAATATATGGTAAATATGTTGTCCCAGTCTGTTGCTTGCTTTACATTGTGTGTGTGTATATATATATATATATATATATATATATATATATATATATGCACATTTACATTTTATTCACACACACACACACACATATATATTCTTATTTGTTTGGGAGTATAATGTAAATATGGTAAGGAAGTATAATCTAAATACAATAAACTACACAGGTTTTATGTGTTCAGTTAAATGACCTCTGAGAATTGCATACATTGTATAAGCCACACACAGAACTAGAGTGTTGCCATTATCCAAAACACATCCTCTGTGTCTTCCTCTAGTTTATTCAAAAGTTCACAGAGACTACCACTTTTTCATTCCTGTGTCCACAGATAAGCTTCTATTGTTTTAGAATTTTGTATAAATAAAATTATATAATATATTGATTTTGGTTTATCTTCTTTCACTTAACATAATGTTAATAAAATAGTGATGGAACTCTTATCTATATTTATTGGCATGATTACAATGTATCCACAATCATCAAAAGGTAAACTGAACAGTTAAAAATTCCGTAAGTGATATTGATTTTGACCTATGAGTAATAACTTTGCACTTTTATTGAAAAAAACAACAACAACAACAACAGTGTATTTGAATATAAAAACCAAGCAGTCATGGGGG
The DNA here is from genome assembly GCF_054177405.1 of Leptonychotes weddellii. Classification (NCBI taxonomy): domain Eukaryota; kingdom Metazoa; phylum Chordata; class Mammalia; order Carnivora; family Phocidae; genus Leptonychotes; species Leptonychotes weddellii. Next base: position 48,536,914 of record NC_138376.1, on the reverse strand, counting down.
AACGATTTACTATGTAGAAATCACAGTAAAATGAAAACTTTTCTCAAGAGTAAGGAAAAAACAGTTTTACCATCAAAGTACTATGAAAATAAATAGTTGTCAAACCACAACTTTGTACTCAGCTAAACTATGATTTAAACATATGGGCAATTTTAATACTCTTTTTAGACAAGTAAAAGATAGTGTTTATCACTGAAAAAAACAGATGTAACTTTAGAAAAAAAAGTCATTTCAGGAGAAATGTTGACAGAAATAAGTGGTAAAAATATAGGTTAATCCACAAAAGTACTGATTGCTTAAATTTATAACTAATTTGTTATAAGTTTAAGTTGATCACACTTAGTATAAACTCATATGAAATCAGAATTCACGCTCTAAGATTTTTCTACTTTTAGGAAGTAGGGAAGTGGTATTTTTTAATATTAAGTTGTTGTGTTTTTTTAAGTTAGGCTTTTTAACAACAGTTTAAGAGTATTCATTAAAAAAACTAAGGGTGCCTGACTGGGCTTAGTCAGTAGAGTATGTGACTCTTGATCTCAGGGCTGTAAGTTAGAGCTCCACATTGTGTGTAGAGATACCTTAAAAATAAAATCTTAAAAAAAAAAAAAAAGTATTCACTAAAAAATTAAAAAGAAAATAATTTTTCTACTACTAAAAGGAAAAGGTGAAAAACACCCATGATCCAAAATAAGGAAATAAAGTAGAACAAATGAAGCATAGAAAAATCAAGGAAAATAGAAGCACATAAAATGATAGAAATAAATTAAAATAAGTTTGTGGTTACAAGGAATGGTTATGTACTATTTTCTCTAGTTAAATGACAGAGACTGTGATACTATTGAAAATGTGAATGTATAATTTTGCTAAGGCAGGGCATAGAAAAGTTAATAGTAAATATATGAAAAAATACATGAGGCAGATACTAATGAAAAGAAAGCTTATGAAATTAAAACAGAATGTCCATTTTCTTTGTAACTAATCAGTCATAAGCAAAAGCAAAACAGTCACAAAAAACACTTAAATACCTATACAAGCAGAACAAAAATAATATAAAACAAAATAAACAATACCAATCACATCAGTTATAACAATACATGCCAATGATTTACCCCCAATTAAATGCAAAGAAAAATATAGTGTAAAAATGACTAATAATAAAATAATATCAACTATTTGCTGTACCCTAAAAGCGTTTCCAAAACAAATTGATAAAGTTTAAGGGTACAAGAATGAGCAAAGATGTATAAAGAAAATGGATAAAATTAGAGGTTGGGATACTAATTTAAGGCAAGGTGTAAATAAGGCAAAAAAGCATTCAATGGGACAGAGAATGTTATAGTATACTGATATAAAATACCATCTACAATGAAAATATCATAGTCATAAAATTTTATGAGCCAAATAACAGAGCATTAAAGTATATTAAGCAGAAAGTGTTTGAAATTCGGAGATATATACAAAGTACACAAATGCATTTGAAGATTTTAACACACCATTATCTGCACATGAAACACAAAATAGTGAGAAAATAAAACATATAGGATTCATACTATATATCTGAATATTCTATGGTGTTATGTCGAGCAAACTAAACAAAAGGAATATACATTTCTCTTTTCTATTTCCAAAACGGATATATACATTTACTTCTGAAGCATAATTTTGGGGATATGTGGGTTAGGATATTGTAAATCAAGAGAATGACTCCTTAGTTACTGAAATGATTCTTTTTTCTTTCATTGTGAATAAAGCAGAAGAGATACCTTTAAATCTAAATTTTTATTTGTTATTTAATTAATTTATTTATTTTTAGTGTTTTTTTATTCTGCTGTCCTTTGTAAAGGCTGGTCCAAGAAGTCTGCTGAACTCAGCCTTTCTATGACCTCTTTTTTTCATGCAGCTTTCTGTTTCTGGGTAAAAAACAGAGAAACTTTCCTACCAATTACTTGCCTGAGCTCCAGAAAGAAATACAAAAACAACAAAAAAAACCCAAAAACTTGTTTTTCTTAAATTCCTGTGTCCCTGATGTGGCCAAGAATGAACTGATCTTAAATTGAAGAGGCCATGTGGCTAATGGGCAATTCAGCATGTCAAAAATGGAATGGATACATGATAAATATTGCCTAAATAATTTGCAAAGTGTTAAGTCCCAAAGCCCTTTCTCAACCAGAAAAGGTTTAAACTGAGATTAAAGTATTCACCAGTTTGGTGACCTAATTCAAAGTCACACTGAATGTATATATGCATGTATGTATGTTATTATGGACTGAATTGTGTTCACTCAAAATCCTTGTGTTGAATCCCTGACTGTCAATGTGTCTGTATTTTGGGATAGGGCCTTCATGGAGGCAATTCGGGTTAAATATGGTCATAAAGGTGGGACCCTAACCCTGTGGGATTTATGTCCTTATAAAAAGAGAGACATCAGAAAGAGGGGGCTCTTTTACTGCATGCACACAAAGGAAAGGCCAGGTGAAGACATTGTGAGAAAGTGGTGATCTACAAGACAGGAAAGGAGCCCTTACCAGAAACCAAACTTGATGGCACCTTGACCATGGAATTCTAGCCTCCAGAACTATGAGAAAATAAATGTCTGTTATTTAATCTACCCAGTCTGTAGTACTGTAGTATTTTGTTATGGCAGCCTGAGTGGACTAATATACACACACACACACACACACACACACACATATGTATACATTATTGTATATATGTGTATATATACATATATAAAATAAATATATATATTAATATATATAGACTAATATATACACACAAAACCATTCTGTGGTATTTCTCAGAAATATTAGGGTTCTCTAGGAAAATAATTATTGGTATGCTAAGAATTTTAATCTCAAACGTTTTTACTTAAAATTTTTTTCATCTATTGTTAGATTTATAGAATAGTTGAAAAAATAGCTTAAGCAGTTTCCATAATCCTTCATTAATCATCCCCCAGTTGTTTATGATTTACATAACTATGGTTACATTACCACAACCAAACATCTATGAAAATTTAGTATGAACAATGTAGATTTGTTGAATGTGTGAATGGTAACTTGGTTCTGTTTTATATTAATAAATATACTATTCATTATTATAAAATATTTTTGCTTACTAACTTGTTTCTTTCTGCTTATTCTGAAAAAATCCTGCATATAATCTTGCTTTTGACACTGTAGACAATTTCATCGACAGACTGAGATCATAAACAAAGAATAATGACTTCTTAATGTGATCAAACAGCAGGAGGGGAAGAAAACTCTTCAAATATGACATATTTAACAATTAGCAATTTAGGTAAGAACATAACTATACAAAAGAACACATAATTTAATGTACTGTCAGAATGCATGTATGTCAATTCAAACTTGTGAAGTCTCAGACAGCTGTCCCCACCCTGCTTTTCTAGCATTATCAGAGAGGCTACACCAGTGATGTTACATGCTGTAGTCCTGTAATCAGCCACAACTTTCTTAGTCTTACAGTTAAGTTTCGCTTTTAACTAACAGCACCAAAAGCTTCAGTAAAGCTATAACTTCTGGACAGTATCAATTTCATAAAAGAACATGATTGATCTACCTTTCTCTACCATTTATATCATCACATGAAAGACACAGGACTATTCAATCAAGACATTCGATCCTATAAAACTTATTAAAAGAAAAAATTCCAGTTTCCTATCTTCACAAGTAAGCTTATTTAAGAACAAAACTAACATTAAAGGAACCATAGGTAGCAGTGGAGAACATCAATGTTCAGGAGAGAAAATAAAAATTTGAAATTCATTTTTTCATGCGGTAAAGTTCTTATGGTTACTCATTTTATGCTAATTCAAATCATATAAAGACCTGATCAGAAAAAAAAAAAAGGCAAATTCACCAATCTATTGGCTAATGTTTTATTGTTCACAAGTTGTCTATAACATTTAAATGAAGTCATGGCTCCAAAAATGTCTCAACTATATAGACAATATCACTGTTAAATAGAAAAAAATACTTCTAATGTAAGCTTAGTTCTTTTTAGTTTTAAGTCTATATGGGAAAAAGATCGTGGAATATTAGGATTAGGTGCTTCAGATATTTTAGTATTTACCTAATGAGTTTTATTATTAATAATTTAAATAATTAAAAAATTTTTCAATTTTTTTTAAGATTTTATTTATTTGACACAGAGAGAGACAGAAAGCAAGCACAAGCAGGGGGGATGGCAGGCAGGGGAGAAGCAGCCTCCTGGCTGAGCAAGGAACCCGACGTGGGGCTCAATCCCAGGACCCTGGGATCATGACCTGAGCCGAAGGCAGCCGCTTAACTGACTGAGCCACCCAGGCGCCCCTTAAATTTTTTCTTTTAATATTACCCCTACATTACTTCACTGAATTTATATACCATATTCATTATTTAACAGCCAGAAAATTGTCCTTTTCTTGTTAGCACAAATTAAATATGCTATTTTGCAATTTTTAAAGAACCACAGGTAACAAACATTTTTGGTCTATTCACAGCTTTAAACAAGTGAAACAAATTATTAAAGAATGTAAATAAATAAAAATGTAGTATTTAGACTGAAAACTCTCAGTCCACAGAGATGTTATATAGCATTTATGGAAATCATATTTCCTTAGGAAGTGATAAATAATAATTACCACATTAATAAATCAATGTGTTTTCACATCAGAGTTTGTCTATAAATATAAAACTGAATGAGTAGTGAGTCAAACAGAATATGAAATAACCTAATATAGGCGAATGTTTACGTCTCTTTGCTTAAATTATGTGGGAAAAGCAAACTGGTATCTTGTTAAAAGACTGATGCTCAGGTTTTTATTTTAAGTCCTCTTTAGAGGGAAGAACAATGTATAATGGAATTATGTCCCTGGAATGGAGTCTAAGTAGAATCTCCTCTATTCTGCTCTATTATAACTCAAGACTGTGAATTTTCCATATGTCCTCACAGGATTCTTGCTATGCTACAATTGTCATGGATAGAGTTAAAAGTAAATTTACCAAATTTCATGGAATGCATATTGCATACTCAAAAAAAAAAACACTAAGTAAACCAACATACATTTAAACCAAAAATCCATCCATATTGTTCAACTCAGAGAGTGATCTTAATCAGTATGAATCATTAAAGCCTTACTGAGTCTTCAAACTTCAGCTGTTAATATGACCAAATCACTGACTAGCATTGCCTTCCTGTGGTACATATTTTCAGTCACTTACAGAGTCACAGTCTCAGGGCAATTATTGAAATTAGCAAATCTATAAAGCATTCGGAATAAAGTTTTTGAAGGTAATCTAATGAAACATGTAGTGTATGATCAATACAAAACAGCAGGAGCAAAGTTATACAGTAATTCTCAATCGTCTATTGAAATGCAAATGGTAAGGCTTGCTGTGCAATGCCTTCCATAGATCTTTACATTTCAAAACTGTAAAAAATGGATTTTTTTTCCTGAGAAAAAGAGCAACTGAAATTGTATATACTAAGTACTTGAAAAGGAAAGAAGAAAAAAATAAACACATTTGACATTTGGACAACATGGGTTTGAACTGTGTGGGTCCACTTTTATGTGGATTTTTTTCAATAAATACAGTACAGTACTGTAAATGCATTCTATTATTTTCTGAGTAACATTTCCTTTTCTCCAGCTTACTTTATTGTAAGAATACAGTATATAATACACATAACACATAAAATATGTGCTAATCAATTGTTTATCAGTAAAACTTCCAGATCAAAATAGGATATTAGTTAAGTTTTTGGGGAGTCAAAAGTTACACAGAGATTTGTGGCTGTGTGTGGGGTCAGCACCCCTAACCCCTATGTAGTTCAAAGGTCAACTGTTTATCTCTAAAGTCTGGGGAGCACACTATATTACTATGTATGGTATATAGTTGATTTTTTTTTTCTATTAGCCATATATTTACTTTCCTTCATAAAAATCTTTGGCTTTTTTGCATTGTTTTTGCCTTGTTATTTTCCTAATTGCCAAAGAATGGTATCTCTTTCTCCTAAGTCCCCTTGCTTATGCTGCCTAAGTGTCACTGACATCCAATAGCAGGTTAAGGCTAAAGAGATTGGAACTTTACTGTTCTCAAGAGCAGAAGAAGTTAGACTCCACCAAGAAGTGGTGGGTATTAAGGAGGGCACGTTCTGCATGGAGCGCTGGGTGTTATGCACAAACAATGAATCATGGAACACTACATCTAAAACTAATGATGTAATGTATGGGGATTAACAATAAAATAAAAAGAAATTTTAAAAAAGAAAAAGAAAGAAGATAGTAGGAAGGGAAAAATGAAGGGGGGAAAATTGGAGGGGGAGACGAACCATGAGAGACTATGGACTCTGAGAAACAAACTGAGGGTTCTAAAGGGGAGGGAGGTGGGGGCATGGGTTAGCCTGGTGACGGGTATTAAAGAGGGCACAAACTGCAGGGAGCACTGGGTGTTATACACAAACAATGAATCATGGAACACTACATCAAAAACCAGTGATGTAATGTATGGCGATTAACATAATAATAAAAAAAATAAAGGCCATCTTCTGAGAGTCAAAAAAAAAAAAAAGATCCTTTATAGTGCCTTTGTTTAAATCAGTGGTTCTCAACCATGGTGATTTTGCCTCCCAGAGGATATTTTGAAATGTCTAGAGACAGTTTTTCTGTCACAACTACCAGAAAAAGTTGTTATTGGCACCTAGTGGGTAGAGGTCAGAGATGCTGCTAAGCATCCTATAATGCACAGACACTATAGACCCTACAGCCAAGAGTTATTCATTCCACTTAACAACTGCCTGGAGGTTAAGAAAGCATGGTTTAGATAGACTTTGGTTGGCTTATTTTTTTCTGGTATGCAAATATACTTTTCATGAAATTTGACATTGCTTTTCCTCTACAGTTTTAGCTATGGACAATTGCATATTTTCACATTTTTCTGCTCTTGTGTCTATTTTCACTCTCTCCAGTCAGCATTTTTTGTTATCAACTGTTATTTCCAGTCAGGCTTCTTCTACTTAGAATAATTACATATTCTGATAATGCTTATCATCTCCCATTTCAAAACCTAAGTAGGACCTCAATATTTATTACTTTAAAATTAAGGGTTTCACTGAGCATATGCCAGGCACAGTTTGTTGTGGTTATAAGGAAACAAAGCATCCCTCCTGTTATTTGGGATATCAAAAATTTGGAGGAAATAACAAATTGAGTAAATGGCTAGTATCTTTCATTTTCAATGGAGAAAAATTTCCACAATTCATGAAAAATGGAATATGTGTTTGTGTGTATATGGACATGTAAATGTATATATATATATATGAATACACATATACTCATACATGCATACATATATAATCATGACTAATACAATTTTTCTGGACCACAGAATTTTTTGAAAGTTACATGGAACTCATACATTAAAAATACAATCTATTTGAATTTTGTGCTATAATTTTCTTAAGCTAAACCAATTTGTATTATACTTTATAATGAAATATGCTTATCTTGATTTTTAAATTTAATTGGAATATATGCAATAGAATTTTATTCAAGTGTTTGATAATCAGAAAGTTAGAGAAATAGAATGGTCAAAAATTGGGATATATGAATTGTGATTCAAAGTTAGAAGAGTTTGGATTAATCATAAACCCCACTGTATGACCAAAATAAAAAAAAAAAAAAAAGGAGGGGTGTTGGATAAACAGAAGATAAGGTCATTGGAAAGAGGTCAAGAAAGCAAGAAGGCAGGATTTTGGATGGATCATTCACAAAAACAAAAATTTATTAAAACTCTAGTTTGTGAAGCAAAAGTCATTACAGGGGAGAATGACTAGAATGTGAGAAAAGAACTGAGAAAATGTGTAAGGGAGCAGAATATATAAACAAGTTACATAAAACTTAATAATAAAAATAAACAAACATGTCTTTGATCTTTAAGACCATGAAAGGACAGTGGTCTCAAAAAGATACTGGTTAGGAAGGGGAAGAGGAAAATGATATTTTCAACATATATGACTATATATATGTATTTTGACAAAATGACCAAATTTTACTTGGAAGAGACTCAAGAAAGCAGAATCTTGTGAAGTACCAATTTTTGCTTAAGGCTAAGTGTTATAGGAAACATTCAGGAAAGAGCTTAAGAATGTTGAGGCAGCCCATTAATTACCTTCTACTTCCAAGAAAAAGAAATTGCAAACATAAATCAAAAAGTCAAATTTATTTCTGTTTATATATTTCAACTAAAATATTGTGCTTGAATAGCTTTAAAAATGATTTAAATTATTGAGTGGTCTTTCATAAGGTAAAATACCATATTTAATCTCCAATCAATTTTTCACTTTTGATTTTTATGGCAATAAGTGCTGAAACCCTGAATCAAAAGAACATATAGAAAAAGAATCAAACTCCCCATAGTTCACTTTGACAAATGAGGATAAGCCTGTGTCAAGGAACAACAAAATCCTCTAAGACTTGAGTGAAACTCATGAAGCATCATTCCCTTTGTCCTTAAGTCAGTGAGGTCATTTTTGGCAAGGTCTGCATCATTGATTTGCTGTCCATGTCAGCAAAGAAAGGATTACAAATCCATGTTTCAATTTTAAGGTCATCTGAGCAAAAGTAACCTTCGACAATTTTCTTTAGGGTTTCCAGGTTTCTGCAGATTTCTGCCTGCAGATAAATTTAATGGGAGAATTTGCATAGCTGTCTTTCTCAGGTAATTTTAATATAGAGTACCAGTTTGACCAAAGCACTATTTTATAATTGTGACTTGCAGGAATCTGAATTTGGAAGGCCTTAAGTCGCTCATACATCTATAGAATTCCATCCAATGTACCACAAAAAGGTTTTACTCTTTATTTTTAAATTGTTCTGAAAGTGTCCATTGTCTTATCTTTAAAGGAGTGAAACTTTTGTTGGATTTGAATAAATTCTTCCATGACATAGTCAATGAAATCAGTGAATATTATGTAGTTAAAATCTTTGTAATTTTCTCCGTTACTTTCACAAGTTCACTTGAAAATATTTCATAGAGATCCACTCTCATGGGAGTAGAAAAAATTCAGAATGACATAAAAATGTTGGACTATGCATGCTATGCAGAAACAAATGGGACATCACAATGTGGTATTTTTCTTCTCACAGAAGCCGTAAAAATCCATCAGTTGTGACAATTCAGTTTCACAAGTGAATAGAATACCAAGATTTTTCTTCCAACTTAGCTTTTCTTTGACCAAAGTGTCACCATTTCAAAGTTATCAACTTTTTAGTTCCTTAAATAGTATTAAACAAATGTTAGCTATCTTGATAGACATCAGTAGTTTCACTTACTCTCATGGGTAAGAGATATAGCAAGGCCAATTCTTTAATAATCTAAACATGAGAAAACAGGGTATTAGAAAACATGATTTTAATGTAGTTAAAAATCACTTAACAGAGGCTTTGTTTGTTTGATTTCCTTGCATTTCAAATACATAAACCAGTTCAATTTCTGGCTTCACAAGATGTCCCATAATTGTATGGTCTTCTTTTCAACAGTATGATGAACATATATTTTGTGATCATGTAAATGTAGACTTAAAGTTCCAGATGTATTAGCCCAATACTTAATTCAAAACAAATAATTCACATTTTGCAATTTAGTTTCTGTCCTCTTCCACATTGCTAGATGCTTTAAAAATATAATTTTATATAATTATTTACTTTGCCTGTTTGTTTTCATTCTGTCATGATCAATGTAAATAAAACCAAAGGATATCTGCTTTTCAGTTTATGTATTTGCTATATTTACAAAGACAGCCTATACATGTAAGAGAAGACCCATGTTCTTAACCATGTTAGGTCTTTTTAGTTCCAACTTACTAGAAACTATTCAAGACATCATAAAATAGTAAAATTGAAGACCATGTTATGTGACCAACTACTGTACTATCCTATATTTCTCTAAATACTGGAGAGAGAAAATACTTTGAAACTTAATTTAGGGTTCCAGGTTAAGAAGGTAGATTAAAGACATTTAATTTTGTGTCATCATGAAATCTCCCTATAGTTATTGCGAAAAGAACTATTTTTAAGGCATAAAACTACAGTGATAGATATTTTGGAGATATGACAACAGCAACAAAATCTTGTCAGCTAGGCAGCAGATAAAAAAAAGGTAACCGGAAGCAGATGTATAATAGCTGAAATCTAAACCCCAAGTGGGGAAGTTGCTTTACACTGAAGAACATTCAAAAAGATTGGGAACTGCTATCAACATATCCTTTTGAAATTAGAGACAAAGAGTTGGTAGGTAACATAAGAAGGGTTACTGGAAGGCTGTTCAGTTAGAAAGCAGGTGATGTTGATCCCAACATCACCTACAGCAATTTCCAACGAAATTCTACTTCCCTCATTCCAGAGGAAGTCTGAGGTCCCATTTTTTGTGACCAAGGACAGTGAAAGTATC
>NC_138376.1:48453643-48525960 GCF_054177405.1 Leptonychotes weddellii | reverse complement strand
AAAAAAAAAAAGAATAAAAAAAAATGAAGTTGTAAACATTGCAAACATCCATGGCTACAGAAAGGTTTGACAATTATTTTTTAAACAATAACTTGAAACGTATCTTCTATCTTCTAATGTCTATAAATGGCAATGCAGATGAAAATATGAAATTGCCATAGTAAAGGAAGTTACATATTTAAATAATAAGCAAATGCTTACATAAGTATAGAGTCTTGCAAATAATATACAGGAAGCAGATATTATTGTTTGCCCTTGGGAAAAAGAACTAGGTGGCTGGGGTAAAAGGACATAATGGAAATTTAGTCTCCATTTTTAATCAACCTTTGTTTCTGGCTTTGCATAACATCAGAATGTCTCACCTGCTCAAAAATTTTAAAAATATAATTTCCTCTACCAGTAAGTAGGTAGCAATACATATCAACCATTAGCAGATGAGGGGTTTTAAAAAGTCACCATATATAAAATTTTTTATACAAATAAAAAATTTAAAATAAGAGGATGTATTTAAAGAAAAAAGTACTCTTTTATATTTCAGTCATGAATTTATTCAAGTTTATTTATTAAACTTCCAAGTTAATGACCACAGAATTTAGAGAATACAATTAAAAAACCTTAAAGTTCATAGGCATGCCACAGTTTCACACTTCTTCTATTTCTTAGCAAGCACATATACATTTTATTAACATATAAAAATACAAATTTTCCTCATTTAAATCTGAACACAGAATATACATAGAACATTAACTGCCAAAATAATAGCCTAAGAACAACAAAAAACCACCCTAAATTGTAAGATCCCAGATGGCAAATGTATCTGTTAAGAACGTTTTAACTGCAAGTTATAAAATACCTGACAAGACTGTCTTAAGGCAGTCAGATTCTATTTATTGACCTAAGTCTAGAGGTAGGTATTTACTCCTTTAACAGTACAATGCTATCAGGCACAACAAATCTGTGATTCTTTTGGCCTTATCTTCAGAGGCATCAGATGGCTAGGACAGATTGAGCCACCATATAAATGTTTAACATAGGAGGGAAGAAGCAGATAAGAATAATTCCACAAGTCTTTGATTGTGATACATTGATGACAATTGAACCAAATCTACATGTATGATGAGAGAGCTGATACTGAGCTATTAAAGCCTCTGCACAGTGGCAAACATGAGAAAGGGGGAGTTGGGTACACTATCCTTCAGTTTCTGCCACAGCATCTACAAAAACTACTACTTGATTACCAAACCTTGATCTTCTTGTTGGAGACATAGCTAGAATTCATCTTGGAGAATTTCTGAAGTTGTCTGACACTTAAGAAATTGAAGTGATATGTTCTATTTATAGAAGTGACCATCTCCCCATTCTCTATTATCTTCTTTTGTCTGTCACTGGATGTTGACATCCAGAGTAATTTGGATATCATGGGGTAAATGAAGATGGTGGGTCTCCAGGATCTTTGAATCACTGTTTAAAAATGTGCTTTCTACTGCCTATCAGAAAAACTCATTATGGAATTAATACTGGGGGGAAATAAAGTTTTATGTTTAAGCTAATGAAATTTTGAGACATCTCTTACAGCAACTAGATTAATATAGTGTCTTAATTTGTCTTTATCCCAACAAAATTTAACAAAATTTCCTTAAAAATATCTAGGTCTATGGACATTTGGGCTGTTTCCATAATTTGGCTAGTGTAGATATAAACTTTGGGGTGCATGTACCTCTTTTAATTAGCATTTTCATATTCTTTGGGTAAATACCTACTAGTGCAATTGCTGTATCATAGAGTAGTTCTATTTTTAAATTTTTGAAGAACCTCCATACAGTTTTCCAGAGTGGCTGCACCAGTTTGCATTCCCACCAACAGTGCAAGAGGGTTCCCCTTTTCTACATCCTCGCCAACACCTGTTGTTTCTTGTGTTGTTGATTTTAGCCATCCTGACAAGTGATGTCTCACTGATTTTCATTTCCCTGATAATCAGTGATGATGAACATTGTTTCATGTGTCTGTTGGCCATCTGTACATCTTCTTTGGAAAAATGTCTATTCGTGTTTTCTGCCCAATTGGAATTTAAGGAAACAAAATGAGCAAAGGGGGAAAAAAAAGAGAGAGGCAAACCAAGAAACAGACTCTTAACTACAGGGAACTGATGGTTATGAGAGGGGAAGTAGGTGGGGGGATGGGTTAAATAGGAGATGGGGATTAAGGAGTACACTTGTTGTGATGAGCACCAGGTGTTTTATGGAAGTGCTGAATCACTATATTGTACATCAGAAACTAATATACTGTATGTTAAACTGGAATTTAAATAAAAACTAAATTATCTATCTATCTATCTATCTATCTATCTATCTATCTATCTAGATTAGAAAGTTCTCACACCAAAACAAAGTCATATTTAAAAAGGCTGTTTATTGGGGCACCTAGGTGGCTCAGTCATTAAGCGTCTGCCTTCGGCTCAGGTCATAATCCCAGGGTCCTGTGATCAAGCCCCGCATTGCACTCCCTGCTCAGCTCAGAAGCTGCTTCTCCCTCTCCCTCTGACCCTGGCCCCCCATGCTCTCCCTCTCTCTCTCAGATGTAAATAAAAAAATTAAAAAAAAAAAAGGAAGGATCTAATACAAAAGGAGTAAAAATGCTGGAAAAAGGGGGAGAAATTATAAGATTTATGTTTCTAAGGAGGCTGAGAATGAGGAGACCTGGCAGTGGGATTATATTTAGTTGATCATATAAAGAAAGAGTTCCTATGTGATGGTTTCCAAAAAATGAGAGGGATGACAGATTCTGATTTAAGGCAAGTAATTAAAAGAGCTTTCTCCCCCTAAGATTTATTTGAGAAAGAGAGAGAAAGAGTACGTGAGCAAGCCCAGGGGAGGGGCAGTGGGAGAGTCTTAAGAGGACTCCACGCTGAGTGTGAACCCAAGATCATGACCCCAGCCAAAACCAAGAATCAGACGCTTAACCAACTGTGCCACCCAGGGGTCTCATATTAAAAGAGATTTTAAGTGACCCAAATTAGAGTTCTCTGTTTTCTGAGAACTGGTTGTTAAATAATTATGACCCCCTATAGACTCCAAGTTGTGGCTATAGAGAATGGATGTTTGGCTGACATAAATAGAGGTAGAGAATTAAGAATGCTGAGTTATTATTAGTTCATCCACATCACAATTTGAAATTCCTGATCATGATGGCAAGACTTAGAGCGAATGACTCAGATTTCAACATTTTCAAAAAATCATCTATTTGCCACCTGATAGATTCCATTAAAGTACTGAAGTTGGATAGGGAGTGATTTTACCTAGATAATAATATATACATTAAGAGTAAGAGATTTACATACCATAAAAAGATCAATGATTATAAAGTGACATTTTGAATTGAGGATGACTAAACTCACATCCTAATACTGAGGTATGTAGAGTGTGAGTGAGTCAGTAGTCCTGAGAAGCCACAGAGTAAATGACATCCTCAGAGGTAAAGAAGTTTCATTTGGTACAATGCATGGAGTAAATTCTCAGTAATGAGATCAATTATGTGTAAGAGCATTTGTCTATTAGATAGCAAGTTTTCCAGATGGCTCAGGAGTTTGGTCTGTATGTTTATTTTCCTAAGGATGTAGTGGGAGGATGTGGGGCCAGAGAGTGAAAAAAAAAAAAAAAAAGACAAATTCATGTAGTAATGGGAGCATAAAAGACCAAGGGAATTGTACATTTTAGGTAATAACCAAGACCTCAGTGATGTAAAGCATAGATGTTGTCAAGTTTTTAAGAGAAATTAATCCCAAAATCCCATAGTAGATGGAGATCTCAAGCAACTCCCTAACTTTATTTAATTGGGCTTCTGAAGCAAAGTGCAATGAATCAAATGTTTTGTTTGTAAACACTGTGTGCACTGAAAAGACAAGACAGTGGTCTCTCATAATTGCAAGACACACTGAGTTTTAGAAGTAGCCACAATTGGTTTTGGTTCTCTTCCCAAGGAAGTTATGATTTTCATTATTTAAAGAAAATAAAAAATATAAAATATTTACAATCTCTACTAATTTGCTTTAAGAAATGTGGATAAGCTCCATTGGAAAAGTAAGATAAATAATTGAAAGAGATCTATCTCAAGAGTAAAAAAGGCTCCTAGGATACCAAATTAAAAAAAATGTATTTAAGCAATTGTTATTTTATTTATAAAATAAATATATACTATATACACATATATAATTTTCTAATAATCAAGTCGAATAATATTTTGATAGGAATTAAGTATATAAGAGATGTTTTTATTGGTCAAATCTATGACCTATGTAGTTTAAAATATTTCTTTATTCTATGATTTGAGCAGTACTCTTAAAGTAAAAGACCACTGAATTTCTACAGCAAAAGAGGAGAGATGAGAAATAATTATCCCTAATTTCACTTAAAAAATCCAATTACTTTGATTTACATACCCATAGTTTATACCTGTGTACTTTTTTAATCATAAAACCAGCTGGATTCCAATCAATTAGGCTTACAGATGGATGGAAACCAAGATGATGCAGTGTTTCTTCCTAAGTGTTAGCAAAGAGGAAGACCAAGGAAGATTACACACACATGTCCTCAAATAAACAACCTGAGTCTAAACACAGTGCTCTTGAAAATTAATCTAGTGTTTTGTCATTGCATTGCTTATTGTAAGAGCAAGAAAATTATGTCCATCTTATATTAACCATTATTTAACTGTGGAGGTAAGCTTTTCCCACCTAATTGAATTGGGGTAACACAAATGTGGAATCTGAGAATCAACACGTTTACCTACTTCAGCTGATTTTCTTTAGTGGTGGGAGTTGGTGAGGATCTTTTCCAGTGACAGATTTTGAACAGTAATATTAGAATAAATGTTGAAAGTGGAGAGTAAGAAAACTGCAGTTGAAGTCAATAGCAGACAAAATACATAGAAGGAAAGATAAATTACAGCAATGATCCTGTAGGCAGGCATACAGAAAATCAGTATGATGTGATAATTACTAATAATTGAAATATTTTTAAAAGACAGCCATAGGAAAGCAGTACCCTAGCAACCACCAAAAGACAAGGGACAAATTACAGTATTAGGGGTGGTACCACTGTGTTAACAGGTACGGTAATTTCTTCCTAAATTAAAGCTAATATCACTGTCTTCAAAACAGAAAATGAAGAACCAGAAATTTTATCAGGAAAAAAAACACACACAGGACAAAAACAACAACCACAAAGAGAGAAAAAAAAAGAGGCCATATTTGTTTGTCTTCAATAAGTCACATTGTTTTGAAGTTTTTGGCTCAGAAACATCATTGCCAAGGTAAACAAGAAGTTGACAGTGGGGGTGGGAGAAGGACATTTGAGTCGGGAAACTTTGACAAAAATCATCCGTTTCAATCAGACTAACATCACATAGGATACCAGTGCAAAAACTCAGGTATGAAATACACAACCTTTCAGACCATGGCAGGAAATCAACATAGGCTATTTCTAGTAAAATCTCATGCACCTGTTAAGCTAAAGTGAAACTAGGAGTCTGAATCTGTCTCCTGTCAAAACAGGCCTTGAATGAAAGGAGACTACTGGGTAAAGAAATGCATAGCTCTACAACAGGAAACTGTAATGTCAGATAAACCATGAAATTTTATATTAAAAACATTAAGTACTGGTTAACATTTTTTAAGATTTATATTTTTGGTTTAAACGTACTGGGACTCTTTCCTGTTCATCTTTTTAACATTATTTTCTCTTTTCATTACTTTTTATTAAGGTATAATTTTGTGGTGTGCAGAACAGTGGCCACACAAGATGTCCACATAATAATCCCCAGAACTTGTGAAAGTGTTACCTTACATGACAAGGGAAAATTGAGGTTGTGATGGAATTAGGTTTGCTAGTCAGCTGGCTTTAGCATAGAGAGGTTATCTGAGATTATCCAGTTGAGCCAATGTAATTACAAGGACACTTAAATGTGGAAGAGGGAGGCAGAACAATCAATGCCAGACTCATGTGATATGAGAAACACACAGGCAGACATTGTTGCCTTTGAAGATAGAAGGGGGCCAAAAGACAAGCAGGCAACCTCTAAAAGCTGTAAAGGCAAGGAAAAAGATTTTTTCTTAGGGCCCCCAAAAAGGAGTATGGCTCTGCTGAAATCTTGATTTCAGCCCAGGGAGACCTAGTTGAAGTTCTGATCTCCAAAACTATAATAGATTTGTGTTGTTTTAAGCAATTAAATTTGTGATTTGTTATAGCAGCAATAACAAATGCAATTTCTACACAGTGCAAAGGGTATTTCTTTTAATCACCAAGAGAATAGTGTTTCCAATATTGTGAATTTGTCTAATTCTCCCTTTCATACTGACGGGTTTTCTTTGCGTCTTTTGAAACTCTATTATTACAGGCATACTAAGTTAGACTTGCTACTTCTTCCTAATGAATTACCCCTTTTATCATTATGAATGTCCTTCTTTATATATCTTAATACTCCTTGGCTTGAGGTCTAATTGGTCTGACATTGATGTAGCCACATCAGCTTCCTTCAGCTGTTTGTTTGGTATGCGTATTTTTTTCATCCTTTTACTTCCAACCTATGTGTTTCTGTAGACAACATAAATTTGGATCTTGCTTTCTTATCCAGTCTAACAATCTGTGTCTCTTCAAATTAAAATTTTTCTTCCTTTTAGATTTAATGTAATTATTTATATGGTTTAAGTGTACCTTCTTGTTCTCTTCTATCGCCCGGGCTCTTAATCAGCTCTTATTCTTTTCCTATCTTTTAATATTTTTATTTTTCTATTTTATTTATTTCCTCTATTGGCTAGTAAGTCTCACTACTTTGAATGCAGACATCCCTAACTTATTTAAAGTATTTGTAGCATTAATATTCTGCCATTGTAAACTTCACACTTGACATTTCACACTCCCCAATTCTTATTCCTGACATCAGACTTCATATATGAAAATTCTCACTTTCCACAGTTCCCACTTTTCCCAGCCTCGACTTTCCCCCATTTCCTATATTATGAATATAATAAATATATAGCATAATTTTATTCAGCTATTCCAACTGTTTGTGCTACTGTTGACCCTTTCTAAATACATCAGAGAACTTTTCCATTTCAGTTATTTTGTTTTACAATTTCTGAACATATGCATTTTATAGTTTCCTTTTCTGATGAAAATACCTATATTTTTACACATGAAGATGATCTCTTTGCCTATAAATATATTTATAATAGCTGTCTTAAATTTTTTGTGTGCTAAATCCTATTTCCTGAGTCTTCTGAGGTCAATTTATATTGACTGCTTTCTCTCTTGACTTTGGATAACATTTTACTGTGGCTTGGCATGTCCAGCAATTTGTTTTTTAATTGAATTCTGAACATGGTTGGTGATACCTTTTAGAGGCTCTGCATTCTGTTATCTTGCACTTGAAAAGTGTTAATGTTTGTTCTAGTAGATAGTTCACTATTGCCTGATCACACCGAACTTATGTAGACTTGGTTTAATGTTTAATTAGGAAAGATATGTGGAAAGTTAAAGGAGTTTCCTAGACCATCTAACTTGGTGGTTCCCAACCTATAAATACTGTGTCCCTAGTAGATCTTATTGAAGCTTGGTTTTAAACTTCATATGACACGTATTGAATGGAGCACTGGGTGTTATGTGCAAACAATGAATCATGGAACACCATCAAAAACTAATGATGTAATGTGTGGTGATTAACATAACATAATAAAATTAAAAAAAAATAAGCTTCATATGAATGTCTAGAGGAGTCCTTTAAGTTTTAGAGTAGTCATCATTCCTAAATTTGGTATTTCTGATATCTCAGGTAAATGACCTGGGCATTAAAATGTTTTCTCTAGGGCGCCTGGGTGGCTCAGTTGGTTAAGCGACCGCCTTCGGCTCAGGTCATGATCCTGGAGTCCCGGGATCGAGTTCCGCATCAGGCTCCCTGCTCAGCGGGGAGTCTGCTTCTCCCTCTGACCCTCCCCGCTCTCATGTGCTCTCTCTCTCTTTCATTCTCTCTCTCAAATAAATAAATAAAATCTTTAAAAAAAATAAAATAAAATGTTTTCTCTATTCTGGCTAGGCCAATATAAATGATTTCTTAGAATGTTTGCTTTTAGACCCGTTCTCCCAACTTCACAGCAGCTGCTCTCCTATAAACATCATATGGTCTTGTCCTGCACTCACCAAGCCTAACTCTCAGGCAAAAACCTGTGAAGAACCCTATATGGCTCTTTGTATTTCATTCTACTTTTCTAATGACCCCACCTCTCAGATTCCAAATTGCTTCAACAGCCCCAAATTCTCACCTCAATTCCTCTAGTTCAACAAAATCACAACATTCTGCTTTGGGAATTGTTCATAGGCTGGGGTGATCATATGGTTCATCATATGAGTTTATTTTATATTAGTGATTGCCACCCAACGTGGAGCCTGATGTGGGGTTCAATCTCACAACCCTGAGATCGTTATCTGAGCCGAAATCAAGAGTTGGGCACTTTAACTGAGACATCCAAGCACCCTTAGCAATTATGATCTTATGATGCCTGTTCCAGGACTAAAATCCATACAACCATAAATCAATGTGATATACCACATCAACAGATGGGAGGATGAAAATCATATGATCATTTTAAGAGATGCAGAATAGGCATTTGACAAAATTTGACAATGTGTCATGATAAAAATTCTCAACAAATTAGGTATAGAAGGAGCTTAGCTCATCATAAAAAGAGCTATATATGGAAACTCACGGCCAGCCTTATATTCAATGGTGGAAAACTGAAAGCCTTTATTCTAAGATCTGAAGCAAGATAATGAATTTTTTTTAAATTAAACTCCAGTTAGTTGACTTACAGTGTAATATATTAGTTTCATTTTATCATATATCATTTAATTTATGAGAAACTTAAAGCAAACTTCTGTTGATATCCTTCCATCCTTTGTTCTATCACTGTTCTGTACTTTTACATTATAAGCCTCAAAGTACATTTTTATTATCTCTTTACTAAATAACTCAATTTCTTTATTTAAAAAAATTGATAAAAAATCATTTTCCCATGTATTTAGTTTTGTCATTCTTTAGATGTTCCTGTAGATCTGAAATTTTATCTAGAATCATTTCCTTTCAGTCTGAAGACCTTCCTTTGGAAATTCCCTTTATATATCTTATCATGCCAGTCTGCTGACAACTGATTATTTTTCTGATATTTAATGATGTAACATTTGTAAAAAAATTGGCACATATAAGTGAAAAATATGTGTTTATGGTTATGCCGGGATGACTATATTTAGCACAAAATACTGTCTTGCTTTTTTAAATCTTTACAAATAGACTATGGAAAATTGGACAGTATAGGACATTTCTAACTTCTTTGGAAGGAGTTTGTGCCAACTTGATATATTGAACACATACATATTTATGAAATCAGCCATTTCTTTGGGGCTATAAGAATTAGCTTTCTATTGATTGTGCCTAGTTATCTGTTATGTGTGTGACAATATGAAAATGGGCACAAGTTGCTCATATTGATTTACTGTCCAATAAATAATTACTGTTCATTATTTATTGATTATATACTTCCATAATTATTTTACTTCTCTCCTCTTGGTGGCATCAGTGTCAGTTTTAGGACCTGAACAATTTACACAAAAAATAAAAGTCAGTTGTACAGACATATGCACTGTCACAAAGTGTCTCTTGGCTTGCTTATTTGCATATGCCAAAAGGATATATTATTCTGATTACTAGCATCAACTTTTCTAAATATATGGAACAAATATCACTAAATAGGCAGTAGAGGCTGTTTTGATTGATTATGGAAGATTTCAAATCATCTAATGTCAAACTTTTTTTTTTAAGATTTTATTTATTTATTTGACAGAGACACAGCAAGAGAGGGAACACAAGCAGGGGGAGTGGGAGAGGGAGAAGCAGGCTTCCCACGGAGCAGAGAGCCCGATGCGGGGCTCGATCCCAGGACCCTGGGATCATGACCTGAGCCGAAGGCAGATGCCCCTAATGTCAAACTTTCTATCCCAAGAGCTAAGACAAGGAATCTTAGAGGAAGAATACTTAGGGTCCAGACTTCCAGATGGGAAAGGGGCCAGGGAGCACTTAAGGCAATTATCCATAATTTCATTTATGTTGGTGTCCCTAACTGTTATTGGTGGAAACTACTGGCACCTGTTTTACTGAGAAGACAACAGGCAATTAAAAATAGAGAAAAAGAAAATAGATGATGACTCAAATGCTATCACCTCAAGGACAGGAACTTCATCTTTCTCTCATGTCACTATGGCTATTAACACAGTACCAGGAATTCTTAAAGACGTTCACTAAGTCAGTTTCTCCCTATGTGTTCCCAGAATGACCTTTCAAAAATTATTTCTGTGTGAATAAAAACTTTTTCATCTAAAGCATGGAATAATTCTGTGTGTTCGGTCTATAAGGACCACCACCCGGCATCAAGTCCTAACATAAGAGAAATAGACCCATACCAACAAGAGTTTCAGATATGTTCTCCTTGGTTTTCTTTCAGCATAACTAGCAAACATGAAAATAGCTTGGAAATCTTAAAATTTTCCACAGGTGAAGCTAGAAGTAAAGACTTACCTGGATTTCTGTGGAAGAGAACAATTGATTTTCCATTCTGTGCTTGGCAATGCATCTGAGATTAAGAGGTGCATGCCAAAGTAGGGAGGCTTAATTGGTGATTTAATTTCATTTTTATTAGTTTTTAGATAGTTGTAATATAACTAAACCATGTCTATTTGTTAACTTCTAACAACAATAAAGTGTGGCATTTGACATTTTCAAATTTATGTTTATATTCAATATTTAAAATTATAGGTAAAATTGAAAACTAGAATTTTTTTAGAATTATTGCATATTTTTTACCATTGTCACTAAAGGATTTTCTTATTAGCTAACCAAATAGAAACAAGTCCTATAATTAAAGTTGACTTCAGTATCAAAAACCATTCCTATCACAACTCTGGTTCATATTCCATGGGTCTGACTAGAAATCAGAAGGTCTCCTCTCATTTAATCCCACCATAAGAATTACTTTATTTGATATAGTTGTATAATGCATGTTGTGCCCTTAACCAAAATTATTTATGCTGCTTAATGTCCTCTGAGCTGCCTAGATCTGTGGCCTAACCACCTGCCATTAATTTTGAAAAAATTCTTATCCAGTATTACTTCAAATATTTCTTCTATTATAATCTCTTTCTTCTCCTCTTGGTACTCCAGTTGCATGTACATAACACCTTTTGAAGTTGTCTCTGAGTTTATGAACATTTTTTATATTCATTGTTTTCTCTTTGCATTTCAGTTTAAGATTCTATTGACATATTTTCAAGCATACTTATTTTTTCCTCAGTCACATCCTTTCTACTGACAAACCCATCAAAGACATTTTGATTTCTGTTGTGTTTTTGATTTCTAGCACTTCTTTTTTATTTTTGCCTAGAATTTGTCTTTCTGCTTACGTTATCCATCTGTTCTTAATTGTTCTCCATTTTTTCCATTAACACAATATTAATCATAGTTACTTTAAGTTCACTGTCAGATAATTCCAAAATCTGTGTCATATCTGAGCCTGGTTCTCATGCTTGTCTTTTTAGATTGTTTTCCTTTCCTTTTAGCTTGCTTTGCAATTTATTCAAAGCCAGACATAATGTATTAGGTAACAGTAACTGACGTATAAAGAGTCCCTTAGTATACGGTTGTATGTTAACCTAGCTAGTAGCTACTCTGTGTTCAGTATTTGCTCTAGCTGTCAGTTACCAGAAGCTTCAAATTCCTTTAGTGCCCTTTTATTCTCCCATGGAATCCTTGGGCTTCCCTAAGAATTTCTCCTCAGACAGAGTTGGCACTTTGAAGTTCTTTCAGGTGCAATCCACTGTAATTAAAGAAGAATCCTGCTGACATACTGGTAGTGGTGGTAAGATGTGTGGAATGGGAAGCTTCTGTAATCTTATGATTAATGCTCAGCTTTGTAGTGGGCTTGTATCTCCAGGCTGTGACCTTCTCTAGTGTTTCTCCCTTTCTCAGGGGAGATAGGAAAGCTAGAAGGGCCTAGAGTCAGGAAAATGCGCTACTCCCAGGAAACATAAGGCTCTGATAAAGTCTTTTACCCTAGAGAGTAGGCTCTATTATGGAGAGTGCTCTGGATGCACTTAAAGTGGTTACTCCTTTCCTACCCTTCCCAGACCCTAGCGTTGATTTCTTGGCTCCTCACCATGAAAACCTGGTGGGATTCTTGAAGGTTAGACCCACCAAAGTTTAAGACTTCCCTTCAATCTGTGGCCCTAACAATTTCCCTCTTTCAAGCTATTCAATCCTTAGCCTCCAGAAATTCATCAGAATTTCCATTTACAAGTTCCTACCAGTTTATGGTTCAAGTGGCTTCTGTTCCTCAGAAGTAGACCTTATCTCTGATTATCTGGATTCGTCTCTTCAAATTTCAGAGTAGCAGTTTGTCCTGTACCTCACTTCTCTGAGGAGTGCAAGAAAAGACCTTAGTTTTCAGTTTGCTAAGCTTCATCTTGTTATTAGGATGGGAGTGATGACTTCCAAGCTCTTTACATGTCAGAACTAAAATGGGAAAGTTTCCCAAAGTATCTATTCAATAAAACAAAAAATTCCCCTTAGTAAAATGTCTATATTAGAAAATATAGTGAATAAAAAGGAAATAGAGACAAAAAGAAAAGTCTTTAATTATAGTCTAGACAGAGCAACAATATTTGATAGAGAAATATATGGATAATTAGTTGTAGCACAAAAGGGTAAGAAATGTATATTGAAGAATAAAATACGTCAGCACTGTTTGTTTTGAAATACCACATGTTTAAGAAAATTAAAGCTGAATTTTAACAGATCTTGGAAGGAGAAATTAATGGCATACAGGATCCAAACAGAATGCACAATATTGACAAAAGTTTAAAAAAGAAAAATATTGTAGAGAAGTATATAGTACAATACAAATGCAAAGTGGTAAAATTAAATTAAAATTAAATAGGTCCTGGGCTTGAAGTCACATAGGAGCTGAATCCAATGCCACTACTTAACTAGCTATATGACCGTTCATGTTTCTGAGTCACAATTTTCTCATGTATAAAAGCAGAGCAATACAGCCACAGAATGAGAGGCAAAGTAAGAGGAAAAACTGGTTAAATAGTTTAAGCAATCCTAGCAAAGTTTCTGGTATTTTTTAGATCTTCAATAAGTTTCTTTCCCCTATCATTTCATTGTTTGATGGAGGTATTCTTATTTTTAAATAATGCTATTTGTATCCGATACTTAATTGTAGTAATCTTGTCAACAAATGGATTTTTGGTCTCATAAAGGAAATTTTCAACTTTTAATGTTTGTGGGCTCTGTTCCTGGCCTCCTAGAGAAGTTCGACTTTAACATTTACCAAGGTCAAAATGACTCCACAAAACCTCAAACATGGGCTCTATTTCTATCCCAAGCACACAAACACACATTGTATGTCTGCTTCATTACAAATAATAATAATCAAAAAGCATTCCAAACAAAGAAAAATGTCTTCCTGTTTCCCTGAAGATTAAATTCCTGGAGCCTTTGCACATACTAAAATCATATAACTTTCTGGAATGTCCTTTGTCATGATGATTTGTAACTTTTGATGATTTGTAACTCTTGATGTAAAAAACATATATAAACCTACATGAAATGTTCCTTCCCTGGAGCTCTCTCTTCTTTGTGAAAACTATGTATCCCAGGCAGCAGTCCTAGCTTGGGCGGGAATAAAATTTTCTCTTAAAAATATATTTTTTAAAGCTTTGTTCATTTTAAGTGGACAGGTCCTAGAATGATGTTCATTTTGAGTAGACAGGTCCTAGAATGAGAAGTTAAAATCTAGTTGCTTGAGAATTTGGGAATGGATGCCATTAACATAGAACTAATTGAAGATAAAGTTTAAAATAGAGTGCATTCAATAAAATTTAACATTTCTTTAAAAAGCAGGATAAAGATCATCAGTATTTAACTGCACTGTGATATGTTAATCTGGTTTAATATTAATTTCTTCAACAATTTTTATCACTTGCAATGTGCTAGGCAATTGTTACAAAGGTTATGATTGTAAACAAAACAAAGAGTCCTGTACTTTGGTTGTAGAGGTACAATATTTGATAGCAAATCTAAGTGGCTACAAAAATTTTCAATGTTCCAAAATATAGTTTTTTCTTAAGTCTTATTTTTCTCAGTAATGTGTACATCTGAGATGATAGATGTAAGAAAAGTATTAAAAATTGCATAGAACATAATAAGCTGTCAACCATGTTCATTTTTTCATGTGAAAATTTCTGACTCATTTTACCAACTACTAAGAGGTAATTGATTTTATTTTATTTTTTTAATTTAATTTTATTTTTTTTAAAGATTTTATTTATTTATTTGACAGAGAGAGACACAGTGAGAGAGGGAACACAAGCAGGGGGAGTGGGAGAAGGAGAAGCAGGCTTCCCACGGAGCAGGGAGCCCGATGCAGGGCTCGATCCCAGGACTCTGGGATCAGGACCTGAGCCAAAGGCAGACGCTTAACGACTGAGCCACCCAGGCACCCCGAGGTAATTGATTTTAAAAAGTTTTTTTTTGTTTGTTTTTTTGTTTTGTTTTTAACTATTGAGAAACTCGTGAAAGCTTTGTTGATATCTTTGTACCCAGAAGATATTTTCACTTATTTGCACATCACAACCTAAACTGAAGTTCTAAAAATCTACCCCGTGGAGGGTTTACAGCACAACTGTATTTCACAGTGCAATATTCTATCTGAAAAAATGCACCTTTACCTGCACTTACAAACAAGTTACTACAATAAATAAGAGATTATACTATGTGTTGACAGTATCAGTAGTCTGCATTTTTATTAGATTTTTAAAATTTATTTTAAAGCAAAATAAAGTTTGTTGGTTTGGACTTAAGGAAATTAGTTTTGACTCTTTGATGCTTTATATTACGTTTTCAGTAGTGGTACATTATTTTTGTTGATATTATCCTTCAAAAATCATTTTATGCAGCTCTGTGTATATTACAGCCCTAGTAAGTGTCCTTTAAATTTAAAAAATACATATACTATTTAAATAGACCTTCATCGTGAATTTAGATCAAAACCAATAAGGAAAGAATGGGAATATATACAGAATTGCTGATTTTCATATAGGACAAAGGAATTACCTGAAATAATAATGTCAGAGATTGCAACTAATACAGTGATAGGTAAAAAGGAATGCAAGTTGATGAAAGAATATTTAAGTCTCCACACCTTTGTTTTTTTGATCTTTGCAAATTGGTTCCTAGGGAAAAGTAGTCACATGGGAGGAAAAAAAAAAAAAAAAGAGGAGTAGCTTTTGGTATTCTTATAGCAAATGCAAGAACTACATCCATTTGGTATTTATATAATTGGATGTTTGTCTATTATCTTCTTTAATAGAAAAGTAGTTTTAGTCAGGAAGTCACAAAGAATTTGTTTCAGAAAACCTAAATGGCTGTACTTCTAAGTATTTAAACTGAATGAAATAAATGAAATGAAAGGAAGCTAGAAGAATGAAAAGGAAGATTACATTAATGGGGAAATATCAAAAGGAGAGAGATGGGAGGAAGCCAACACTTGCAATATGTAATAAAGGAGATAATTTTTTTTCCAAATTTCTATTCTGAAAGGATTGCCACACTATCAAAGGCAGCTCAAAAATTACACTTCATTAGCACCTTTATCATTTCCACCATCAATGAAACCAGAGACATGCAGAGCTTTGTAGAGCCATAAGCAACAAGGAAGATAACACACCACCCTTCTTCACCAATGTATATTGGGAATTTGAAAGCAAGCTCTTTTCTCTGGCCCTTGTGTAATACTAAACTGTGTCCTTTGAACCATGTTAGATTTCTTTTGAATCATAATGTGTAATGTAATTCCAATGATCAAAGGATTTCATTGCATCTTTTATATTACTTTCTCAGTTACAATGTAGAGATATTTATGAAAAATCTACTGCAAGAAGAGGCAAGATCCCCAATTAACCTAGTGAGGCCCATGGACATATCATCTGGATCTCAGCATTACCTTGGACAAACAAATGAAAGATTTCCTTATTGCAAGGATTCCAGCTGTTTATAATAAACTCAAAATAACTGCCATGATGGATGGACAATAATCTAAGTTGAAAACACCTAGGATTCTCATAGACATGTAGGCTATACAACAGTGTTGCAAAAAAGAACATCTAGGATTGTAATGGACATGCAGATGTAGAGGAGGCTATACTTTACCTCTACCCATCTTAGGGTTTCAGCTTAGAGTCTAACAAAAAGACAGGTTAATAAAAAAACAGAACAAAACAAAGCCAGTTTATTAATGTGTGCAACAGATACTATCCAGGAGAGATTAAAAAAAAACCCAAAGCAGCAGCTTATTACTGCAGCTTGTATAGCACCTTCAACTAAGAACAATTTGGTAGAAAAAGGACAGGACAAAGAAAAGCAGTTCTAGGCTTCCAAGGGTGGCAAACTGTGGGAAGGTAAATATATGGCGGGGGCTGGGGGGGGCGGGGAGCTAATGGAGTCAGGTGTCTGCAGATTCCTCTGGAGCCATCTCTGGCCTGATAGGAATTTGTCTCCAGTAAAAGGAAACTTTACATGCTGCCTTTAGACAGAAAAGAGAAAGCTTTTTCTGGATTTGCTTCTTAATTGCCTTCAGTTCAAACTAATTTTTATGTCAAAGAGACACTTTGGGGTGACATATTCTGGCTTCCTTCATAGGCTAAAAACAATGTTTAAGAAAAATTAGCTGATTATTCCACTTAATGTGGAAAAGGCATCCAAGCATAACCCATTATTTTCACTTAAAAACCTCTCAGGAATTAAAAAATGGAAGTCCCTCTGTAGGTTGTTGTATTTGTTTGATGAAGAACTGTGCATCTTGTATGTAAATTCTTGAAAAAGTTTGAAATAATACTCAGCATTCACCAATAGTGTATTAAAATTCTCTCAGGAAAACAAATAGAGCTTAAGCCCTAAATTTGACTCTTTCAGAGATAGGACTCCACAGAAGGTTTTAGATTTGATTTTAGGATTACAGCTCATTTATAAAATGTTTGTTCTTATAAGGAAGAAAAATGACTTACCTTAGTCACATAGGCAGTTAATGAGAGAGCTAGACACAGGGCTTCAGCTCTAATTCAGGGCCCACGTGAGGCTGATGAGGACACTGAGGATCAAAAAGATAAAATGAGAGTAGGGATGAGACTGGAATCCAGGTGATAACATATTTACAAATATTTTCAATGAATTAAATCTAAATTATATCATTTATTTTTATAAAAAAGATAAAATATTTTTATAAATACTTTTAGAACTTTCTTACGGTCCAGGGCCACCTGGGTGGCTCAGTTGGTTAAGCATCTGCCTTCGGCTCAGGTCATGATCCCAAGTTCCTGGGATGGACCCCTACATCCTGTCTGGGCTCCCTGCTCAGTGGGAAGTCTGCTTCTGTCTCTCCCTCAGCCCCTTCCCCGATTTGTGCTTGCTTGTGTGTTCTCTCTCGCTCTCTCAAATAAAATCTTAAAAAAAAAAAAAGAAACTCTTGCAGTCCAATTTTTTTTTTTTTTTTAAGATTTTATTTATTTGACAGAGAGAGATAGTGAGAGCAGGAACACAAGCAGGGGGAGTGGGAGAGGGAGAAGCAGGCTTCCCACTAAGCAGGGAGCCTGATGCGGGGGCCCAGGACCCTGGGATCATGACCTGAGTCGAAGGCAGATGCTTAACAACTGAGCCACCCAGGCGCCCCAGTCCAGTGATTTTTTGGAATCTTTTGCACATAAAATAATATTGATGAGAACATGAAGATTACTATTGATATAAGCAAGATTTTTTTTCTATTTCTTACTTCACATTAAATAAAGACCTTAAAATTAACTCCTCAGCTTCTGTGTATAATTTTAAGTTCAATAGTTAAAATATCAATATGTCCTTATTTTAGATGGTAGATTTTTTCCATAAAATGTTCCAAAAAATTCCTCTTTAAAATACCAATAAGGATAGTGAAATTTATAACACAGACTATATAAGTAAGCATTTTGGTTAAAATTTAGATTCTTTTAAAATTAAGAAGTGGGAAATTCAGTTTAGATTTCCCCCCCCCCACATAAAAAGCCACATATGTGTTTTCCTGTTGACAGAGTAGGAGTTCTAAAATGTGATTTGTAGGATCCCTGTGTGGCTCAGTGGGTTCAGTGCCTACCTTCAGCTCAAGTCATAATCCCAGGGTCCTGGGATCGAGCCCAGCTTCAGCTCCCTGCTCAGCAGGGAATCTGCTTCTCCCTCTCCCTCTGCCCCTCCTCCCTGCTTGTGCTCTCTCTCCCACTCTCTCAATAAAAAATATTTATTAAAAAGAAGGTGATTCATAATCTGAATTTGTATATTACTTTGTATTTTGCAATTTCTATTGTCAATTACATAAATTGTTTAAGACTTAACAGCTTTAAAGTCAAAGTTAACCTATGATTTAGACAGGATTTCTTGAAAGAACCAATTAGAACACAATCGCATACACTATAACCAATATCTAAATGTGAGAACCTCATAAAATTTCTACCCTGTACACTAAAACTTTGGTGTGGAATGAAGCATTGCTACTTCTAAAATGGTATTTTTATCATTATTGGAGTTTTAAGACAATTATAGTATTTATTGAGACTGCACTGTATAAAGGAGCATTAATAGGAAAGAGGAAGAAAATGTCTACTGCTACTGACCCTGTACAATGTGTGGATTAACAAGAAAAACTTGATGTTCACAGAAACCTTAAATAGTTTTTAACATGTGGAAAAAAATTTTTTTTTTTTTAATATAAAGAAACCAGTTTCTTTCTTTGGTGAATGTAGCCGTAAGACATTTTCAATAATAATAATAAAAAATACATAAACATAAATTAGCAAAAAAGACCACCAAGAGTTAGGGTTTAAAAATAAACGCATTTAGAAAAAAGTACCATTTCCCATTATTTTATCATTATTTGTGTTTTATAACCAGGATATATAGCATTTTGAATGCAGGTTTGCACTGAATTAATCAGCCATTAAATGACTTAACAACATTGCCCCTAGCTACTATTCTTGGAGGAACATAAATGTCATTATAAAGGGTGGAGAAAAAAATCATAGGGCTACACTACAGGGGAACTGCTTCTACTCAGACACAAATAGGAAACAAATTCTCCTCAATAAATAAAGGTATCCCTTGTTCCTTCAGTTAAAAAAAAAAAAAAATGCTCCCCTGACTGGACCAGAGAGAATGTACTCTAGGAAAATCATACAGTAACAGATCAACGTCCTGGGTTAATTTAGTGATTAGAGGAGGGGATGTTATAAGGGCCCTTTGCCCCTGGGTATCCCCAAAAGTACTTATCAGGAGCCACCAAGACCAGTAGCTCAAGAGCTACAATACCAGTAGATCACAACACCTATTCACCAGAACCTTAACAGTGATAATACAAATAGAGGTCCACATACTATACATCTAATACCCAAAAGTTATAAACCAGATAATGAAATATGTTTTAGCTTCCTAACTTGACAAATATACCTTCATAATGACTTAAAAGGCAAGATTCAAGTACAAAATTCTTATACTCCTGAATGTGGTAGTTAAGGAAGAGCCAGCTCCTGGCCCTTGACCAATTTCCTCTTGAATTCATGGCAGGTTCAATCTACCAGGAGGAGACTTTTGCACATGGATATGGAGACATCAGCCTGTCTATTCGAGCTTTGTCTGCAGTGTCTGATAAGAACCATCTCTGGACCACCTCTTGTCCCCCACCCCCACCCCAGCTTAGAGCTGAACACACTGGAAGTTTAGTCCAACCTATGGGGGACACACTGGGAAAGAGACTCATGCCCATGTAGGTCCTAGAACTAGGTTCTGGACCATTTACACTGGGGTTTTCAGGCTCTGAGTATCAGAAGAGTGATCTGGAAAGAGGCACATGGGATCCAGGTGACTCCATTATGTTAGGCTTAAATACTTTTTTCCCCTGTGGAAAAGGTCAATATTGAAAAGGATCAGGATGGAGCACTCTCAAGCCTGGAGCTCAGAATAGTGGCCATTTCTAGTTGGGTTTAATGATGGTCCTGACCTTCTAAAAGCCAACCATCTTGAGGTCACCAAAGCCATCAGCTACACTAGTAAAGGTTAACATGGAATTTCAGCCCAAATAAACTAGAACCCAGATTTCCTTTCTATAGTTTCTAATATAATGATACAACTTACTAGAGGTACTAAGAGAGAAAAAAATACAAATATTTCTCATTATGCAATACACTTCATTCTCAAATTTTTAATGTAATTATACTATTTTGATTTGAAGAATCTTTAATTGAAGGCTTAGAAATAAACATTTCATTTGACAGAAAAACCTGTAAATCGAAGAACCAATTCCTGAATATGCGTTAAGAAGGATTATCCATGCTATATATTCCATGGATCCAAATCTAGATAGCAAAGGTTATGTACGTACAATGAAAAGAAATTTGATTATATAAAAACACAGTCTCCAGTAATTCATTCAGAATTAAGTTACTTTAATAGGAGAGTATTTGGTTTCCAGGGCCCAAGAATCTTTCAGAAAAGCCCAGATTACAAAGGTAGCTAATTAAGAACATACAAAGCACTCTCTAGAGACCCAATTTTAGGAAGTGCAATTAGCTACCACAAAACTGGAAAAATTTTTAGATAGTTGATCTTGTCCTAAAGCCTGGGGCTGCATGGCCTCTATTTTCTATTCCTTCCTGTAGGGATATTTTATTCTTTCTTAAGCATATCAGTTCTGCTCAGTATTTGGTTTCTGCTTACTCAAATATAGCTTGCTCAAGGTTGACATCCAGTGGTGCCAACTCCACCTTGGTACCACTTAACTTTATTGCTCCAGTGTCCAACTTGAGTTGAATCACTTGTTTCTCCATTTCTCCAGGCACCCCTCAAAAATCATTTATTAACATTTTAAAACTTATAAAATAGAAGTCATTTTGCAAATATAGTAATTCTCGTTCTTTTTTCACATTTGAGAATATCAGATATAGTTAACAACAATTTCCTTTAGTGATTAACAAAATTGAACTACTTATTAGTTACAAGATATAAACTTAGTCAAACAAATTACTACTATAAGCAGAAAATATATTAAATTTCATGAGAAATGCTGGCACATACACTGATAACTGACCTGCATGTTAGTTATCTCAGTAAGCCGCTCAGAATGGCATTGCCACAAGGAAAAGACATAGAATCAGAAAGGAACTTGATTATCATAAAGCATTCAATTACTGATAACTATGTTGGCTAGCATTGGTAACCTCTCTCCAGGGCATACCTAAAAGCATACCTACTAAAGATCTGTCCAGTGTCTATCTTAAGATGGGTCTCCTGCTTTTGAATGCATTAATACCAGTGTATTATGAATACACAGAGATTACTAGCTACTCAAGCAATCTTAAACCATGAAAACACATGTTCTTTCAACACCAGTTATAGAAAAGTCTCCATTGACAGGCTTTCTGGGTTCAATTCTTCCCCTAACATTTCCTACATAAAGGAGTGATACTAAGGTTACTCATTTTTTTTAAATGAGGATAGTATCTGTAGTTACCTCAGAATTGTTATGAAGATTGTATCTGGTGCTAAGTAAACACTCTGTCTGTGTGAACAATAAAGATGATAGAATAAGGGGTATGAAAATTTCAGTACTGAACTTTGTGAGGTATAGAAAAAATTGGAGATGTTCCATGAGCTTAAGGAGTCAAAATGTCAGTAAAAGAAAAATATGGAAAAAAAATTTTTTGAAACCTACTAAATTATAATGTCAGTATTTATGTATCTGAGTAGATTTACTGTTTGGTATGTCTGTTACTTATAAATAGATCAAAATACTGAAATCAATATTTAAAAAAATACCAATGTGAAAATCATCTGAAAGATGTCAAGTAATTTTTGCAACAGGGCTTATACCTGATGTTACTTTATCTAGATTTGGGGGGGGGCGTGTATTATTATAAAATGAGTTTAGAATTAAATAAAAGCATAGAAAAAACATTAATTCTTTTATTAAAAACATTACATGTCAGTCATTGTAGGTATCAGAAAACTCTGTTCTAACGAAGACTAAGCACTGTATGTTAATATAGAATATTACATGAGACTACCAGTCTCTGAGTTTAGCTTTACTAGAGAAATAATAAAGTATGCACTAAAAGATGAATAGGATTTAGCTATAAAACCAAGTGGAAATAGAAGTGTTCCAGTAAGAGGATGGTGTGTTCAAAGGCCAGAGGCAGGAAAGATATAAAAACTTCCAAGAAACTATAAAAAACCTTTTATGGTTAGAGTGATTGAACATGAGCCTGGAGAAACTTAAAATATGGCTATATTATTCAAGGCTTTGCAGGCCATGATAGGGATTGATTTTATTCTGTGAAGAATAGAAGTGGTTGAAAAATTTTTAAATGCTAAGTGAAATAAAGTTTGAGATAATCAATACATATTAATGTTCATCAATATCATTTATGTCAATATATTAATATTTGAGGTCAAATAAGCCTGTGCATTTGTCTACGAAAAGGATACAGAATAAATAGTAAGTAGATCTTGTCTAAAGAAGAACAGAAATGAGTAGGTATATTATCTAATTTATTTCCAGGGAAGCAGATTTGAAGTCATCTAATATTAAGAATACCAATGCACCCAAAACAAGATTTTTGTTTTGTATACGGCTGCCAGAATTATATAAGAGCATTTTACTCTTCGTTGGCGAGATCAGATCTCTTGGCGTTTTCCCTTAAATAATTCTTTTGAACTTTGTTTTCACAGTCATTTACATATCTGTAGTATCAGAAAAGATTTTGGGAAGCTTTACTTTGTGTTGCTTGTATTACCAAAATTTCATGTGAGATATATATATATGTCTGTAGATCTATCCATACACAAATATTTAATATAAATGCAATTCCTTCCAACAGATTTCTGAGGAAACTTGAAGATAATTGTGCTGCCATGTTTGAGACATAATCAGTGATAGTGTTGCTATAGGACAACATTACCTTGAAGTGGTTGAATATTTAAATCATTAAACTCCCTTGCTCTCAATTCCATACTCAAAACCTTTGGATGCAATTCTGTTGCCCATGTGCTTTGATTACAAGCAGAAAAGTTAATTATGGACACACATGAGCCTTCAGGCCTGTCTTGAAATTTTTAGTAGCTTCCCCAAGACTGCACCTAATCTGCAAAGGAGGCGTTTTAATACAGACCTTTACAAAACTCTGCCATCTAAGCACTTAGAATCATGCAGAACAGTCCAATGCCATCTGAGGGTTACTAACTCTTTGACCTTGTATAAGCTCCTAACATAGAGAAAGCAATACAAACCTCAAAGTGTTGTGGCAAGGATTAAGCTACGTAGGTTTAATGCTGTCTGCTATAGAATACATTTAATAAACTGTATTTACAGTTGACTGCTGTATATATTTGTGTTTGCTTTAGTCACCTGGGCATCTTCTGTTCATTCATGGGCCCTCATAAACATCTAAGCCTACACCAAAGCCCCAGTTCATAGAGCCTGACATCCCATTTTGGCTTTTTTTGCAAAAAACCTTCCACGGCCTCAGTGCACCTTTTCTTAGAGAACGCTTTCCTCCCATGGCTTATATCCACAAGCATGTAAAGGAGGAAGACAAGTATATGCAGTAAAGGTTCTATATGAAGAGATTCTAAATACTTAATGACTGTTTAGGACATAAAATTGTTGAGTATAAAGATAGGACATCAATAATTATGGTGAACAAATAGCCTTAATTACATATTTTTTTTCAAATTCAAGATGGGGATACATTAAAGTCATCACTAAGAGTGATTGAATTTCAAGAATTCCAGGTACAGAAGCTCATAAGTTATTAAAAAATGTAAATTTTTATGTATAGCTGATATTGTTTTAGGAAGGTTAGGAAAATACCATCCGCATAGTTACATATACTCTCAAAAGTGTTAGATCAATCTAAACTGGTGTTATTCAACTGGATTAAGAAGAGACCATATCACAAGATACTTGTGAGCTGTCCAAAATACACACACACACACACACACACACACAGAGCCATCAACTGCTTCTCCAGCTTTGTTCCCCACAAACCTCCTCAAGAGAATCTCCTGGAGTCTTAAGTGTGGGAAAAGAGCAGGGAGCATATGCCTCTGGGAATTTGGGAAACAGTCCCTAACATTTTTCCAGTCGAATGACTTACTAATCTAAGTAGTTTAATTATAATAACAGTAAGCATTAAATCACATGTTTTCTATATAATGCATTTACTTAAAGTTAGTTAACTGGAGAATAAATTCTATTGCTCTTCTGTTTTACAGGTAATATGCTTGGTAACAGGCTAGAGACAACATTCAGAAGTTTCAAGAATGGTCTTCTGACTCTTCTAGCTACTTTGTTTTACAGATTATGTATCAGAAACACGGGAAGCTTAAAAAGCTCTCCCAAAACACATACAATTAATTTGTGAAAATTGCAAGTTGCTTAGTGTAATTTTCTAATTTTTGAATTCAAGTGGTATCTTAAATTTGATTGAATTAATGACTTTATATATGAGGAGAATCAGAACTCCTGGATTTCTCCTTTTCTCACAGAAAATATTGGTAATTTTGAGTTGTTTAAAAAGAGGAATTCATTGACAAATATGCTAATTTTGGTATATCAAACCTTGTTTCCTTTCAAAATATTTTATTCAGAAGCAACATTTTTCAAGCTTCGTAAGTTTTTAATTTTTTTTCTAGTAAGATTCTGAGTAATGATATCCTTAACTAGGTGCATTTTAGGCAGATGCATGAAGTTGATGCTTTCAACTTATTAGACAAAGCAGTCTAGAAGTCAGATAAGAGGATTTTCAGTCTGGCTTCCGATGCCTTTTCTTCTTTCTCCATTTGACTATGCTCTTTAGAAGAACATTTTTAGTAATATATTTACATCGTTGCTCATAAAAATGTAATTATATTCTTTGTCTTCTAGCTCTACATTTTCCTGTCCCATTAGAATAAGGCATGGGCTTTATGCTTTCTTCTTCTGAAAACAACCATATTGCCATAAGCCAAATATGATAAGTGGGAAATTTATCTGACAAACGCATGGTGAAATTTCTGCCCACCAAATGATTTTCAAATCACAGAATAAAAAGGACCTGTGGGAGATGAATCTACAGAATTTGGAACAGCTCTTTAAAAATAGCCAGAATAATCTTCTGCATGGCCCAAAGCAAGATGTAAATTAAGAAGCAATACACTATAAGTGTAATGGAGCATGTACTTATAAATTCATGGTTCCATTCATCTCATGTAAACAGCTCACACATTGCACCTCCCAGGAACAATTACACAGCAGTAAAGAGTTTGAAATTATAAATATTAGGACAGAAAATCTTCTGTGCATTTACTCTAGAATAAGTTTGGAGAGACTAAGAAGGGGTATAATTCTTAATTGTTATATTACTTTCTAATTGTATACATTGTATGTTGAATATCAAAATAGAAAAAGCTTTGGGCAAAAATCAGCAGGAGATGTGTGCCTGCTGTCAGTTGAAAATAGATGTTTGCTAGCCCGTTGGCATGACAGCAGTGTGTTGCACGACCAGGCAGGCCTTTAGCATTCAAGAA
Source organism: Leptonychotes weddellii (assembly GCF_054177405.1). Lineage (NCBI taxonomy): Eukaryota > Metazoa > Chordata > Mammalia > Carnivora > Phocidae > Leptonychotes > Leptonychotes weddellii. Next base: position 48,500,226 of record NC_138376.1, on the reverse strand, counting down.
AGAACATGAAGCTTTTAGTGTTCGAAGTGCTAGAAGCTGGCTTCATTAAATAGGTAACAATTGACCTCTTCAGTAAAGGAAACTATTAGCAGGAGACTAACTGAACAAAAGGTGTCTTGTACAAGAGGATTCTTTAAATTTCTCAAAATAGGCTATTAGATGCAAGCCATCCAAGTCAGGTAGGTGGTGGTGTTTGTTTTTTTTGTTTTGTTTTGTTTTTTTGCTTTTTTTTTTTTTTAATATTTATCTGAGAGCGAGACAGAGAGAGTGTTTGGGAAGGGGGGAGGGGCAGAGGGAGAGAGAATGTCAACAGACTCCCTGCTGAGCCTGATGCAGGGCCAGGTTGGTGGTATTGCATGTGCATACATGCATGTGGTATATTTGGAAAAAAAGAAAGTTTTATATTTATAAATAAGCAAAATTATATACATATTTTTGAGTAGAAGCCCAAAACCTTTAACCTGGAAAATAGAATTATGGCTGTAAAGATTAGTTTTCAAAATTAAGAGGGTCATCTGTGATAGAAATCTAACAGTAGTACTGAATATATTTCAAAGGGTAAATATAGAAGAATTTCTATATTGATTATAGTAACAAAATATTTCATAAGAGCTATTAATTCCAAAGACCAAAAACAAGACTTTTTTTTTTTTTTTAAAGATTTTATTTATTTATTTGACAGAGAGAGACAGCGAGAGAGAGAACACAAGCAGGGGGAGTGGGAGAGGGAGAAGCAGGCTTCCCGCGGAGCAGGGAGCCCGACGTGGGGCTCGATCCCAGGACCCTGGGATCATGACCCGAGCTGAAGGCAGACGCTTAACGACTAAGCCACCCAGGCGCCCCCAAAACAAGACTTTTTGATGTGATCACCAAAACTCTGAAATATTGTTGATTGGAAGGACCAGGGATAAATGTCAGAAAATTAAAGATGGCTGATATATGTATTTTTTTTTAAAGATTTTATTTATTTATTTGACAGAGAGACACCGCGAGAGAGGGAACACAAGCAGGAGGAGTGGGAGAGGGAGAGGCAGGCTTCCCGCGGAGCAGGGAGCCCGATGCGGGGCATGACCTGAGCCGAAGGCAGACGTTTAATGACTGAGCCACAGGGGCGCCCCTGATACATGTATTTTTTTAATGAAATAAATTTTAGAAAGCCACAGGCTGATAAGCTTAGAAGTAATCCTTAAAAAGGGAAAATTCTACAACAGTACATTAAATTATTATTTTGGATAACCTTAGAAAAATAGGATGGCATCATATTTAAGGTCTTGGCTTCAAGACATATCAAGACAGTAGTAGACATGAAAAGGAACAAGCAGCAAAGGAGAGAAATCAGAAAATAATGAATCTGTCTTGCATAATGCCAAATATTATAAAATAGCAGCCAGTCTCAAATTCCAAAAGTTAGAGTATTGGTATAATCTGAGGAGTCAAAGATGTTGAGTTGGTAGTGGTTGTGGTTGCCTCACAATTCCAGGTTTTCTGCCCAGTTTACAAGAGGACTCCTGTTAGAAAACAGTGCTCAGTCCTGGGCCAAGTTTTTTGACAATGTGGCAGCATGAGGGTAGATTATAGCCAAATTAGCTCACAGAAGATTCACATTTTCATAGAGGAAAGATTTCACATATTTATGGAACAAATGAAATACGCTGATAAAACTTAGATACAAGGACAGGATTTTTATTAAAATTTTTATACCTTCTTGGATTCAATTTACTAACATTTTCTTGAGTATTTTTCCTCATGAGAGATATTGGTCTATAGTTTTCCTTTCTTGTGATGTCTTTATCTAGTTTTGGTGTTAGGGTAATAATGGCCTCATAGAATGAGTTAGGAAGTATTCCTTCTATTTCTATTTTCTGAAAGATTGAGAACTGCTGTAATTTTTTTAAAAATATTTGGTAGAATACATGAATAAAACCATCTAGGCTGGCTGCTTTCTTTTTTGGAAGGCTATTAAAGATAATGAATCACTAATTAATAAAAACTATTCAGTTTATCTATTTCTCCTTTTGTGAGTTTTGGTAGCATGTGTCCTTCAAGGAATTTGTCCACTACATACAAAATATTAAATTTTGTTGAAATAGAGTTGCTCATGGTTTCCTTTATTACCATTTTGATGCCTGTGGGATCAATATTAATGACTATTTCATTTCTGATAATATATACCTTTTTTTTTCTTCTTGGTTAGACTGACTAGAGGTCAATTTTTACTGATCTTTCAAAAAAAAAAAACCTCTTGGTTTCATTAGTTTTTTTCCCATTTTCAATTTTGCTAATTTTTACTGCAATTTATTATGTATTTTTTTAGTTTGCTGTACACTTAAGCTTCCTTTTTTTTTTTATTTGTTGAAACATTAGTAGCACAAATAATAGATTTAAGGCATAAAAATCTTGGAAAATCATTAGGTGGTCCAGGGATTCTGGGATAGAGTATAGAAGGAGATAAAACAATTTATCTTTATTACAAGTATATGAAACAACTTTACTGAATGTGATGGGGGGGCAGGGAAAGCTGCTGACCTGTTATTTTAGAAATGAGTGAAATCTGTAAGATCAAAGGACAAAAATCTATGGGACTCAAATTGTAAGTAAGCACCATACTCTAGTTGATAAAGTCCTTTCTTTTGGAGAGAGGGATTATTAAGTCTGAACCCACAAAATAAGTATATAGAAACTGGACAACTAAATGGATAGCAGATGGTACAAGTCAGTTACTTGTTGGTAGGCTACAGGAGTTAATGGTAGTTACCAGGGGCTCAGGGAAGAGTGTTTGATGACCCATTTGCTGACCAAGGGATCAGAGTTGGAGATAGCAGTAGGAATTCAAGGTTATCTTTAGATAGAAATTACTATGTACAGAAATATCATTAAATGTGTATTAAACACAGATCAGTAAACATATTTCCCTATTCTCTCAGCAGAGAAAGCTTACCTCCCAGTAGTGTGAGCACACCTAAAGCCTAGAGTTTCTCACACAATTCTCTAATTAAAGGAACCAGAAATGGCTGATTCTAGGACTGAGGCAATTAATTTACAAATTAGCTGAGATCATTTTGTGCTGTCAGAAAGTAAAGTGCGCAAGTAAAAATAGTGATCCACATGATAGGGGTATGTCGAAGTAACACAAGAGTAAGCTAAAAGAACTTCCAATAGCCAAAGCTGGACTAATTTGAGCACCTAATATACTACTATTTGATTATAACTCAATGTATTAAATATATGAATTCTTACTGATCACAGCCAAAAAAGAGGCAAATACCTAATGCAAAATAGTTAAGCATTCTATGAAGTACTTGACTAGTACTTTTCAGTTAATAAAATCACACACACACACACACACACACAGAGTCAGAACTTGTCACAGCCAAGAGGAGCGTGCAGAAAAATGATGGTGATATATAGCGAGGTATCCTGGTTGGGACCCTGGAACGATATAAGGGTAGTAGATGTAAGCTAAAAGAATTTGAACAATGCAAATTAGCTAATAACAACAACTTCAGTGATTCATTGATTGTAACAAAGGAGTCATTATAATATAAGAGATCAATAATGGGAAACTGGCCACAGCTTATACAGGCACTCCGCAATATCTTCAGTTTTATGTTTATAGATAAATTTTATTAACCTGACCACAATTTAAGTTATATTCTAAGGAAAAATTATGACAAACTAGGTAACTTTTTAAAAAGCTAAAAATATATACAGTATACCAGTATACTTTAAAGTGATTAACAACCATCTTTAAAAAAAAAAAAAGTTAATCATTTAAGTGTTTCTGCACAGCTATGAAAACCAACAAGATGAAAAGGCCACCTATGGAATAAGAAAAAAAAATTGCAAACCATGCATCTGATAAGGGGTTAATATCCATGGTATATAATGAACTCATACTACTCAATAGTAAAACAGCAAACAACCTAAAAAAAAAAAAAGAACTGAACAGACATTTTTCCAACGAAAACATCCAAATGGCCAGTGGGTACATGAAAAGATGCTCAATATCACTAATTATTAGGGAAATGGAAATCAAAACCCCAATGAGCTATCCATACCTGTTAGAATGGCTATCATCAAAAACATAGGAGATAAGTGTTGGTAAGGCTATAGAGAAGAAAAGAACCTTTGTGCACTATTGGTGGGAACAGAAGTCACTGCAACCACTAGGGAAAACAGAATGGAGGTTCCTCAAAAAAGTAAAAATGGAACTAACATTTGATCAAGTAATCCTGCTTCTGGGTATATAATCAAAGGAGGTGAAAATTGGATCTCAAAGAGATATCTGCATTCCTATGATTCATACAGTATTATTCATGACAGCCAAGATATGGAAATGACCTAATTGTCAATGAATGATTAAAGATGTGGTACACACACAGGGATATTATTCAGCTCTGAGAAAGAAGGAAACCCTATCATTTTCTACAGCATGGATGGAACTTGAGCATTATGCTGAGGTAAATCAGACAGAGAAAGATGTCTATATGATGTCACCTATATGTGATTCTAAAAAAGCCAAACACATAGAAACAAACTACAATGGTGGTTACTGGGGGCGGAGAGAGGGAGGCAAATAGAAGATGCTGGTCAAGGAGCACAAACTTCCAGCTATAAGATTAATAAGTTCTGCAGATCCTATGTATAGCATAGTAATTGTAGTTAGTAATATTGTATTATATGCTTGAAAATCGCTAAGAGTTGATCTTAAATGTTCTCACCACAAAAAATAAATGGTAATTATAGGAGGTGATACGATGTAGATACTTATGAGGCGTTAATGCTCAGGTGGTATTCATTTGACATTCAAGTATCAAATCAACACATTGCACACCTTAAATTACACAATGCTACATGCCAGTTATTTCTTAATAAAGCTGGAGTGGGGGAAGCAAAAAATAAAAAAATAAAAAACACACTTTTATGCTCCTCACTTATCTGGGTTTCAGATATTCTATATTTCCACAAAATATACACCCTACTTTAGCAAAATTACCAGGTATTTGAGATTATTTAAGCTAGTTTTGGAGATACTTCAACAGTCAGAACCGAGTGAAGCTGCCTATATTATATGGACTACCTCTGTTCTTAGCACCTTAGACTAATATGACAATGACATGTTTAATACCCTTCTCTGACTTCTCCTTGCTCCAAAATGGATCATGGAATTAGGGTGATAGCTTCAATAAATCAAATTGCAAAATGACTATTTTTAATAAGTATCATCTTTCTAAAAATGTAAAGCAAAGATGTTTGTTGTAGTTCAAAGTGCAGAAAAAGAAAAGTTAATATTTAAATTGTTAATAATTCCAACATCAAAATTTCATTCCCTCATTCCACCTTGAAGTTCTACTTTACAAATGTGTCTTAAACATGATGACCATAAAAATTCTAAGATTTTTAGGACCAAATATGTTTTCATATATACTTGTGTGTATAGGATATGATGAAAATGTACATACAAGCAGATTGATAATTTCCTAGAAGTGTGAAAGGTATAAGCTATTATATAGAAGAATTACATTTACTTTGCCCTGAACTCATCACAATTTACATACAAATTTGTATTTTCCTTTAGTAACACATGATACAACTTCAAAATGCACATGGCATTTTTGCTTCTCACATTTAATGAAACTTTCACTGACGCCCTCCAACGCTGAGTAATATAATGTGGAGTCTTCTCCAGAAAACTGGTTCACTTTTCTTACCCTACTCATTTAACTGGAGGCTGCGATTCTTATTATAATAAAGCATCACTATACTACATGCCAGAAAAGACAGATATTCATTTCCTATCTTGCATATCGAACCTTAAAGGGACACAATTTTCACTTGCAAGAATTCTAGCTGCTGTTTTGTCTAACTGGTGTAATCATCGAGGTTCAAAAACTGATAAAATCAAGTAAAATTTCCTTAAAGCAGGATCACCTCTCCTAGCTGGAGAGCTGTATCTTCTGCTTATTGAAAGAAAGCAAGACAACCTCCCATCACAGGAATAAATTTTGCTTATCTAGGCGTTCAAACTACAGAAAAATTTTAAGAGCAAAATTGTCTGAAGAAAAAAATTTAACTGTCTTGCCATTTTTAATGTGTGTGTGTGCATTTAGAGCTGATTTTGTTTTGATAATTGATCTGTTGTCAAATAGAACCTGTGAAAACTAAAAAAGTTATCTAAAAAAGTTATAGTTCTTAGCTAAATTGAAATGTTAATATATGAGCAATATATACTTTGTATAGAAGTGTTTATGTTAGTGCATATACTATATGCATGTATTGCTTTATAATTTTACTGTTTTACTTATTACTATAGTAATAACATATAATGTTTATGTAATGCTTAGTATTTTTCATATTAGTTCATAATAGATCTATAGTCTTTGCCATATTTAACAATTATTTGTCATTGGACATTGAGATCATTTTCATTCATCTTTACCACGGTTAAAACTACACTGAATAGCCTTTGATATAAATGAATGGCTATCTTAGTGTGTGGAGACAAATTGCTTTAAGGAGATTAGCAGAGACCAAAGAATTCACCATGTATAAGAAATATTTGTAATGTTTTATAATAATTTATATTGATACACATACACAGGTGTATCTAAATACATATTCATACACAACTACCATAGTGAACTTAAATTGTATGCACATATATTGATTTATATATGTACATGTGTTTTTACATATATAGCTATATACATATATGTATATCATGTCTATGTGTACATATATACACACACAGACACTAAGGTGAATATAAATTGGAGGTTGGAGGGAAGATGGCAGTGGAGTAGGAGGACCCTAGGATTGCCTTATCCCATAGATATAACTAGATAACTATCAAATCATCCTAAATATAGAAATTGACCTGAAGACTGACAGAACAAATTTCATAACTAAAGGGAGAAAAGAGGCCACATTGAAGGTAAGAAGTGCAGAGAATGTACACAGGGGAATGTACAAGGAGAATGCTTCCCCACAGGTATTAGATTGGAAAACAAGAGGGGCTGAATTACTAGACTTCTTGCAGCCAGTGGGGCTTAAAACATTTTAGCAAGGCTATCACTCAGAATAGAAGGAGATTGAGTTCCCTAAACAGAAACCAAAGGAGTCTGGACCACTAACCCAGCCCTGCAAGAAATATTAAAGGAGGCTCTTGAGTGCAAAGGAGAGACCCAAAGTGACAAAGACAGGAAAGGGTGAGAGAAAATCTGCAAAAATAATGACAAAACAAGTAATAAAATGGAAATAAATACATATCTACCAATAATTGCTTTGAATGTAAATGGACTAAGTACTCCAATCAAATGGCATAGATGTCAGAATGGATAAAAAACATAACAAAACAAACAAACAAACAAACAGGATCTATTATATGCTGCCTACAAGAGACTAATTTGAGACCTAAAGATACCTGCAGCTTGAAAGTCAGGGGATGGAGAAATATTTATCATATAAATGTCAAAAGAAAGCCAGAGTACCAACAATTATATCAAACTAGACTTTAAAACAAAGACTGTAAGAGGAGACAAAGAGGGCACTATCTCATAATAAGGGGGACAATCTAACAAGAAAAAACAAGAGTAGATACATATGCATCCAACATGGGAACATCCAAATATATAAAACAATGACAAATCTAAAGGAACTGATGATAATAATACAATAATAGTAGGGGACTTTAGCACCCCACTTATATCAATGGCTAGATCATCTAAAGAGAAAATAAACAAGGAAACAATGGCTTTGAATGATACACTGGACAAGATGGACTTAGTAGATATATCCAAAATATTGCATCCTAAAACAGCAGAATACATGTTCTTTTCAAGTGCACAAGAGGCATTCTCCAGAATAGGTCACATATTAGGTTACAAAACAGGCCTCAAATACAAAGAGGCTGAAGTCATACTATGCACCTTTTCTGACCACAATGTTGTGAAACTTAAAGTCAACCACAAGAAAAAAAAAATCTGGAAACATACAAATACATGGAGGTTAAACGACATGCTACTAAATAATGAATGGATCAACCAAAAAAAAAAAAAATCAAAGAAAAAAAAAAACACATGGAAGCAGATGAAAATGCGATGGTTCCAAACTTTGGGATGCAGCAAAAGAGGGCCTAAGAGGGAAGCTTATAACAATACAGGTCTACCTCAAGAAGCAGAAATCTCAAATAAGCAACCAAACCTTACACCTAAAAGAGCTAGAAAAAAATGAACAACAACAACAACAACAAGCCTAAAATCAGCAGAAGGAAAGAAAGATTAGAGCAGAAATGATACAGAAACTAAAACAAACAAAACCCCACACACAATAGATCAATGAAACAAGGAGATGGTTCTTTGAAACAATTGAAATTGATAAACCTCTAGCCAGACTTGATAAAAACAAAAGAGAAAGGACCCAAATAAATAAATTTACAAATGAGAAAGGAGAAATAACAACCAACATCACAGAAATACAAACAAGTATAATATTATGAAAAACTATATGCCAACAAGTTGGACAACCTGGAAGAAGTGAATAAATTCCTAGAAACATAAATTATCAAAACTGAAACAGGAAGAAATAGAAAACTTGAACAGACCAACAACCGGTAAAGAAATTGAATCAGTAACCAAAAAACACCCAAACAAAAGCCCAGAGCCAGATGGTTTCACAGGCAAATTCTACCAAACATTTAAAGAACAGTTAATACATACTCTTCTCCTCAAACTATTCCAAAAAAAAAAAAAAAATAGAAGAGGAAGGAAAGGTTTCAAATTCATTCTATGAGGCTAGCATTACCCTAATACAAAATGGATAGACACCACTAAAAAAGAACTATAGGCCAATATCCCTGATCAACATGAATGCAAAAGTCAAAAAATACTAACAAAGCAAATCCTACAATACACTGAAAAAAAAAAAATCCTTCACTATGATAAAGTGGGATTTATTCCTGGGTTGTGTAGGGTAGTTCACAAATCAACATGATACACCACATTAATAGGAACTAGATCATTTCAATAAATGTAGGAAAAGCATTTGACAAAGTACAAAGTAAATTCAGAGGGACTATAACTTAACATAGTAAGGGCCATATATGAAAAACCCACAGATAATATCATCCTCAATGGGGAAAAACTAAAAGTTTTCCCTCTGTCAGGAATGAGAGGGATGTCCACTCTCACCACTGTTATTTAACATAGTACTGGAAGTCTTAGCCACACCAATCAGACAACAAAAACAAATAAAAGATATTCAAATCATAAAGGAAGAAGTCAAACTTTCACTATTTACAGGTGACCTGATACTATATATGGAAAACCCCAAGGATTGCAACAACAACAACAACAACAAAAACCTACTAGAACTGAAATACAAATTCAGTAAAGTTACAGAATTTAAAAAATCAGCATACAGAAATCTGTTGCATTTCTGTACACCAATAATGAAGCAACAGAAAGAGAAATTAAAGAATTAATACCATATACAATTGCACCAAAAACCATAAGATACCTAGGAATGAACCTAACCAAAGAAATGATCTATAGTCTGAAAACTATAAAACACTGATGAAAGAAATTGAGGAGGACACAAAGAAATAGGAAGACATTCCATGCTCATGGATTGGAAGAATATTGTTAAAATGTTTATTCTACCCAAAGTGACCCATATTTAATGCAATCCCTATCAAAATACCAACAGCATTTTTCACAGAACTAGAACAAAGAATCGTAGAATTTGTATGAACCACAAAAATCCCAGAATAGCCAAAGAAACCTTGAAAAAGAAAAACAAAGATGGAGGCATCACAATTCCAGACTCAAGTTATATTACAAAGCTTTAGTAATCAAAACAGAATGGTACTGGCACAAAAAATAGATCAACAGAGCAAAATAGAAAACCCATAAATGAACCCACAACTACATGGTCAATTAATCTTCGACAAAGCAGAAAGGAATACCTAATGGGAGAAAGGCTCTTCAATAAATGGTGTTGAGAAAACTGGACAGTGACATGCAGAAGAATGAAACTGAACCAGTTTCTTACACCATTCACAAAAATAAATTCAAACTGGATGAAAGACATAAATGTGAGACCTGAAACCAAAAAATTCCTAGAATGGAACACAGGCAGTAACTTCTTTGATATTGGCCATAGCTGCTTCTTTCTGGATAGGTCTCCTGATGCAAGGGAAACAGAAGCAAAAATAAGCTCTTGGAACTACATCAAAATAAAAAGTTTCTGTACAGCAAAAGGAAACAATAAAACTAAAAGGCAACCTATAGAATGGGAGAAGTTATTCACAAATGACTTATCTGATAAAGGGTTAGTATCCAAAATATATAAAGAACTTATAAAACTCAACACCCAAAAAATGCATAATTCAAATAAAAAATGGGCAGAAGACATGAATAGACATTTTTCCAAAGAAGACATACAGATGGCCAACAGACACATGAAAATATGCTCAACACCACTGATCATCAGGGAAATGTAAATCAAAACTACAATGAGCTATCACCTTACACCTGTCAAAATGGCCTAAAATCAACAACACACTGAATGACAGGTGTTCGTGAGGATGCGGAGAAAGGGAAACCCTTGTGCACTGTTAGTCAAAATGCAAACTGGTACAACCGCTCTGGAAAACAGTATGGAGTTTCCTTAAAAAGTTAAAAAAATGAGCTATCCTAGAATCCAGCAATTGCATTACTGAGTATTTATTTAAAGAATACAAAAATACTAATTTGAAGGGATACATGCACCCCCATGTTTATAGCAGCATTATCTACAATAGCAACTATGGAAACAGACCAAGTGTCCTTTGACTGATGGATAAGGAAGATGTCTTACACACACACACACACACGAATATTACTGATCCATCAGAAGAAGAATGAAATCTTGCCATTTGCAACTACATGGATGGAGCTAGAGAGTATTATGCTAAGTGAAGTAAGGCAGTCAGAGAAAGACAAATACCATATGGTTTCCCTCATATGTGCAATTTAAGAAACAAAAACGAGAAAAGGGGAAAAAAGGGAGGAAAACCAATAAACTGACTCTTAACTAGAGAACAAACTGATAGTTACCAGCAAGGAGTTGGGTGGGAGAATGGGTTAAATAGGTGATGGGGATTAAGGTGTGCATTTGTTTTGATAAGCACAGGGTGCTGTATGGAAAGGCTGATCACTATACTGTACACCTGAAACTAATATTAACTGTAGGTTAACTGGAATTTAAATAAATCTTAAAATATATTTTAGAAAAAGTTAAAATAATAAGGTAAATTTAAATTTCTTATTGTGTAACAATGCCCATTTTTAATTCAATTCTAATTATTATATTCCAAATTGTGCTCCATATTTAAGATCAGGATTTATAGCAACAAAGTAAATGCAGTTTTGGCCAATACGGTCTTAGATTTTCTTCTGTTTATAAGAGGTCACCTAAACTATTAATTTAGAAAATAAATACTCGGGCGCCTGGGTGGCTCAGTTGGTTAAGCGACTGCCTTCGGCTCAGGTCATGATCCTGGAGTCCCGGGATCGAGTCCCGCATCGGGCTCCCTGCTCGGCAGGGAGTGTGCTTCTCCCTCTCCCACTCCCCGTTTGTGTTCTCTCTCTCGCTGTGTCTTTCTCTGTCAAATAAATAAATAAAATCTTTAAAAAAAAGAAAAAGAAAATAAATACTCAACAGAAAGCAAATAGTAGATCCAAGAAATAATTGCTTATTATCATGAAAATTTTAATAATTGGAGTAAACTCTAAGGGCAGAATATTTTCGTTTATTATACCAAAACTGAAACTGCAAAACAAAAACAAACAAAACAAAACAAAAACAGTGTTTTTGATGGGTTTGCAATAGTAGGTTCAGCTAATGCATAATGAAATCAATACAGTGAAGAAACTGATACACTAGAGGCCTTTAAAGGTCATTTTGAAAGAACATTTAACAGGATAATTTACCAAATCCCAATAAGGAAAATTAAATGCATTTAAAAACTGTTCAATGAAGAGTAACCAAGCATTAAACACAATGCTGCAAAGTAAGTCAAGTTAATTACCTGATATGGAGAGAAAACACTGGCAACGATTAGAGAAAAATTTATAAATAAGATCAAATAATGTTAACCTCATGACAGAAAACATTTTTATAGCCCCATTTTGAGTATTTGGATTTATTTGCAACAATTATTTTGATGTGGTAAATTACCATGTTTAACATTTTATTAAATCATGTTTTTCTCATGCTAGATTGAATTAACAATTTTGAGCCATCATATGTATTAGGCTTTAAGGCATATTTTCAAATTTATTTTTTTCAATCCTATATAGCCCAGCAAGATGTCACCACACCTTCCCCAAGGTATACCAAAACTGTTTTTAGCCTATAGACTGAAACATAGTTAAAAGAAAAACAAGAGAGCTACTTTATAATGACTGAAACAAACTTTCTTTCATGATATAAAGCACAAGAGAAACTGTGGCTTAATAGAAAGGTTCAAGTAGTTTATAATAAATAACCTACTTACCCTTCTGAACTTGAAATCAGGAGACAAGACCCACTCCACAGCCCTTCCTCAGGCAGCTCAGAGTGAAATCCCACCTCCCCCGCCCTTCCCTTCATATACAAATAGGAAATTCAAGACAAAAAGCAGAAGCTAGGAGAGGTGTTTTTGATTCTCTAGTTGATTTCCAGGGATGGAGTCCTGGGGCAGATCTCATGAAAAACAGCTGAGGTCAAGTGTTCCCTGGGAAGGAGGGCCCTCCTCAGGAACCTTCCTTGCAAAAACTGTGTTTTGAAAGATGTGAAGAGATCATGAAATAAGTTCCTGGAATACATAGTCTTTGAATTGCCCGTCTTTGACCATGTAACTAACAGTAATGATATTTAATGAAGACCCAAAATACTTTCCTACCTATATAAGAGGTTATACTCAAGGACTCTGAAAAGCAAATATTAACAGGCAGATTGGCGAAGGAAGCTAAAATTGGAAGAACAACAAAAACAAAAATGGTGACAAAGAGTTTTGGCTTGTGTTCCCCTCATGCATGGCAGGTGTAATTAACAAAGCCTTGGCAAGGAGCCCATCTTTCTGACCAGAACATCGGGAACAGAAATGGGAAAGGTGAAAAAAGGCTCTAGCAGCACCAGTAGGTGGGGAGAACCTCATTTGAGCGTGCATATGAGACAAGGCAAGGGATGTTTTCCTACTTTTTCTTCCCTGGCCTTACACTGAGGCAAACCTCAGTTATGGAGCTATACTCATGCTGTGCAGTGGGAAAACTCACACACCTAAAATTCTTGGAGTAAACTTGCCTCTCTGATAAAAGAAATGGGAAAAGAGCCCCTATTGTTAAAAATTATATACACCATGAAGACTGGATTTGAGAATTCTCTGAGAAGACAAAACCGTGTAAGCCATGTAAGCAAACAAAACTAAATCTAGCTTATTTCATGAACATAAGCAAAACTTAGGTTAATTCTTATAAATGTCTCTGATAATCATAAAAGAAACTTAAGTCATCTTCCTAAAAACAATATGATATAATCACTCTTTTTTTTTTTTAAGATTTTATTTATTTGACAGAGAGAGACACAGCAAGAGAGGGAACACAAGCAGGGGGAGTGAGAGAGAGAGAAGCAGGCTTCCCACTGAGCGAGGAGCCCAATGCATGGTTCTATCCCAGGACCCTGGGATCACAACCCGAGCCAAAGGCAGACGCTTAATGACTGAGCCACCCAGGTGCCCTTGATATAATCACTCTTAACCAATCCCCTGTGATCTGGAAACCTCCACTGTAATAACCAATCATTGTAGAGGGTAACCAACCTCCACTTTATTTACAGAAGCCAAGATAAGAAAGCAACCAAAGTATTTATTGATAGATGAATTGATAAAGATATATGTACAATGGAATATTACTCAGCCATAAAAAGAATGAGATCTTGCCATTTGCAACAGAATGGAATGTATTCTTTGATTAGAAGCTTCTAAAAGACAAGATGGCTCCAAAAATAGCACTAAAAACATCTTCATAGCATGCAAATAAAAAATCTTTAGAAAAAACTTCGGCCATTTGAGCAAGTAATCTTAACTTAGTCCACCTGCAATAAATACAATTTAGATTCAGCTATTCTTTTGAGTTTTGTATTATTTGTACCTTAGATATGGCTAAAACTTTTAAATGAAAGCTGTAAAAGCTCTGTGTCTATATATATATTTATATGTATGTATGTATGTATATTATGGTATAAGTGATTTTTAAAGATAGTTCTATTTAATTGGTTTTTAAAAAATAAGCCATATATAAAATAAATATTCCAAAAAATTCAGAAATATAGAAACTAACCCAATGTTTTTCAAGTTCACATGAACTAGAATACTCTTTGATAGATAAAAGCCAGGTTATTTATTTATTTATTTATTTTAATAAAAGCAGGTATGTCTTCAGAGTTGTCAACACTGAACTTAATGTAAGCATACAACTTTTTCTACCTGGGTTTTCTAGTCAAATAAACTCATTCTATCTCTATGTTACAGAATTTGTCAAGAAGAAAAATAATTTCAGATGATGGTTAGCTGTTTGATGTATAATCTAAGCATAATTGTTACAAAGTAATTTAAATGAATGTAAAGAAAAATTTATACTAAGTTAAACTAAATAATGGATACTCATTGAATAGATTATTTCCAAATAAGATAATATAGTGAGACAATGATTGCTAAATGTAAGTTTAAATTTATCAACTTTTGGCTTCTTAATTTTTACAGGGAGACAAGGGATATTAGAGGCTATTATAATGTCTTTCACCACATCAAAAAATTTTACTCTCAAATTATGACATTGTCTCCAATAAATTATGTTTATAATATATATACATAAATTATAAGTTTATAACTATGTATTTATGAATTTGCTAATCTATAAGATGCTAATGTGTGATAGAGAATAGAGACTTCACAATTGCCTGCTTCCCAGTTTTCACTAGAAAGTAAAGTTACTAATAGTTAAAATTTATCATCAATATGTAAAAATAAAACTACTAAAAACAATATGAGCAAAGGGAAAGAACTTTTTACATAAACTATGTGAAGAAAATGGTATGTGTTTTTATATGAAGAGTATGCAAAAAATACAGGATGTGTTTTTGTTAAAGAGAAAAGATAGTAATTTTGTTCCAAAATAAGAAGACTGGTTACTCCAGAATAGGAAAGGGGACAAAAAAAAGATAAAACCTAAATGGATATATAATGTTATAGAAGTTTTGTGGAAAATAAATTTTATGTTGTGAAGTCAAAGCTGGCTAAGATTGACTATATTTATTTGTAAGGGCTTTTATTTTTTAAATATTTTATTTATTTATTTGAGAGACAGAGAGAGAGGGAGAGCACAAGTAGGGTGAGGGGCAGAGGGAGAAGCAGGCTCTCTGCTGATCAGGAAGCCAGATTCCCAGCTTGGTCCCGGGAGTCCAGGATCATGACCTGAGCCAAAGGCAAACACTTAACCGACTGAGCCACCCAGGCACCCCTATAAAGGTTTTTAAATGAGCTAAAAAAAAATGAATTGATACAAAGCTAAGGTTTAATTTCCTCTCTGTTAAAATTACAAAATTTCTTAGATTATTGGCTTACTCTTAAACCTTATACAAGGTTTTTCTTGACCTTTAATGTAATCTGCCTAAGAAACAAAGACTTTGTGTCTTATGAAATATTTCTATGTTTCACCTTGTCTTTATCAGGTCTTTGATTACTTAGAAAAACTAAATTTTTTCAATATTAAAAGAGCTATGTTTTTACAACTATGTAACTTTATTTGCTTTTTAAATCTTTTTAACTCACTTTGGTTGAGCGGATAACCAAAATTGTTTGACAGTGATCCGTGGTCCTGTTTGATAAATGGCTTTAAATATCTTGACATTTTTAACAAACATCTCTTTTATTAAAATTTTGGTTGAAGTTTATTTGACCTCTACATCTGGGGTTGTCCAGAGATTCCCTGGAACATCTCAAAAGAAATGCTCTCACTCTTATAAAAAGAGAAATAGTAATTTATTTAGGCTTATTTGATATGTTAAATTGCATGGGAAACATTACCAAATAAAAACTAATGTTTAACCTTCTTAGACAATATTTAGATGGGTCTGCATTATTAGTACAAGTGTTCCAGACATTATGTGAAATTCCTAAAATTCCAGGATGTCTTAATATATCAGTAATATTTCCAATGATTATTTTACAATATCATACATCACAAAAATAACAATTTGCTTCTTAATTGCAGCATTTTTTGGTAAACTTCATCAGATCTTTACCCATGGGTATTTTTAAATCTTTTGTTACTCACAGGCAGTTATTGTTTTATTCTTGAGTCTTCTCTGAAAACATTTACAATGACTTGCAGGCAAACATGCTTTTTCATTAAAGAGAGTCATAGAAAAGAGCCCAACAAGAACTCAACTATAGAATACAGGTTTCTGAAACTTTAAGAATTTCTAAAACTCTAAGGAAAATGAATTGATTCATAAATCTCCAAACCCAAGATGAAGAAAAGAAGTCTTAATTACAGGAGACAAAATGAAGATGATTATAATATTTTAACTTTTTTTTAAAGATTTATTTATTTATTTATTTATTTATTTATTTATTTGAGAGAGAGAGTACATGCAAGGGGGGGCAGAGAGAGTACATGCAAG
Organism: Leptonychotes weddellii; assembly: GCF_054177405.1. Lineage (NCBI taxonomy): Eukaryota > Metazoa > Chordata > Mammalia > Carnivora > Phocidae > Leptonychotes > Leptonychotes weddellii. The sequence continues at coordinate 48,483,522 of NC_138376.1, read as the reverse complement.
GGGGGGCAGAGGGAGAGAGAGAGAGAGAGGGAAAAAAGCAGACTTCCTGCTGAGTGCAGAGCCTGATGTGGAGCTCCATCTCAGGACCCTGAGGTCATGACTTGATTCAAAATGAAGAGTTGGAGGCTCAACCAACTGAGCCACCCAGGTGCCCCGAAGATGATTATAATTTTTATGACTTGTTCTATTGTTAACCCTTGGCTGATCCTACTCCTTATATTCCATTTTTTAAAAATTTGTTTTAATTTAATCTGCATTTAAATTTTTCCATAAATATTCTTGATATTTTATTTAAAATACAGTCTTAACTTCAAAACAATTTGATCATTTAGAGATCTTGTTTTATACTTTGTTCAGTAAGATCAAGACACACTTTAGTTCAAGATTAATTTTGCTTCACTGCTAGGCAATATCATTTGGTGCACTCCACCAAATACCCTATTGAATTAAGAAATTTTCCATCCAGGCTGATAGGAATGTGAATAGTTCATGGCCTTCTTAGAGACTCAGGTACTATGTCCAATGATATCTCTACTCTCTCTCTCTCTCTCTCTCCAGTTCTTCCCATAGCCTCACATAGTTTCTTGACACATATGTGTTCATCAGTAGTCAGCTGAAGATTTGAGGGGAACCTTCTGATTACTCTAGGGTTCTCTCTGTGCAGCTTTCTCCTCTCTGATACTTGGCCCTGTGAGTTTAAGGTACCTTGATCTGCCTTGTCTTCCATCTCTATCTTCTCAAAACAGGGAGTCCACCAGCCTCTGCCTTAGTTCACCTTCTGTCTTCTGTGCCTTGTACACTCTGTCAAGGCAGTGAGCTGGGGCAATTTTAGGGCTCACTTCCTTTCAGGAATTATTTTATTGCCTAACGTATAATTGCCTGAAACCGTGTTTCATACATCATGTCCATTTTGTTTCTTTATTTGTTTCCACTTCAAAAGTGAGGGTAAATCATCCCTGCCACTCCACCTTGGCTGGAAACTTTGATCATTTATTTTTATAGGTGTGTATCAGAATCCTGGCAGTAAAGAAGGTAACTTAGGTATAAACATATCAGTAAAAATGAATTTCATATTTGGGAAGACACCTACTTATATATACTTAGAAAAAGAGAAAGGGATATATTTTGAAACATAAGATCAGTTTCAGTTGAGGCTTGGTAACAATTGACACTATATTCCAGTTAAGACCACTCTGCTGGAATTGTAAAAAGTTAATGACAGAAAACCTGTGAGCCAACTTCCACACTTGAAGTTTGTGGAAGGAAGCTGTTCTCCAGCAGCAACCAACCACAATTTAAAAGAGTTTGAAAATTCTAAGGAAAGAAACATGGAGAGAAGTACATTATTTTGTTGTTGTTGTTGAGGTGTGAGCCTCACCATTTTAATGAGGGTAATGGTTTGTTGTTCCTGCTCTTCATCATAAGCCTCTTAAAAGGTACTTGAATAGAATAACTCATAGAGCTTGAATTTTGTCTATCCTTCACCTTTCAAATCTAAAATCAAAGTTTCATGACTAGCTGCTGAGAGGGAAACCAAATTTGGATGGCTGAATTCATCATCCCACATTTTCAGATTTTGTTAAGGCAAGCGATATGTTTCTGTTGCCTATGAATCTGGTATGAGTCACAAATGGTATCACCATGAGGCTATGTGGGATTTTTTTCTAAGAGCAAATCTGAACAGACCTCACCAGAGAGTAGCTAGATGTATTATGAGATAAACAGGGACAAATACATTAGGAAGCAATGAACCAGGAAGAAACCATAGGAAATTGAAAGTGATAGGTTCCCAATTTGGTTTTCTGAGAACACATGACAATAGTCATGTCAGAGCATAGGGTTATACAGTTCCCCAGATCATAGAGTATGATATCTGTTCACACTATTTGTTAACTGTGAGCTTTCTGCCTACTTGCCTCTTCACTGTCTCTGTGCTCCAACTCCAAAGGTTCAAAACCAAATTGAGTGGAGAATAAATCTAAAGGCAAGAAGTGAAAGGAGGAGAAATATGTATCACTCCTTTCCTGTATGTGGGCTTCATAACTTACTCACATGTAAGTGAGGGGTGGGGTGGTTTAGGAAAGGTAGAGAAGAAACCATGACTGAAACCATTCAAAATATTTACTAGTATATTGGGCTAGCCATTTTAATTCCTGACTAGAGGGGCCTGTATTATCTTAGAGTTATAAAAATATATGAAAACTGACAATGTTCTCCTCCTAGTACAAAGGAACAATATTAACCCAGCTGAATTTAAAAGCAAAAATTAAAAACAAAACACACTTTAGGATTACATTCTGCCAGTTATCCTTTTTCAGTGAAATAGTATTTTATACTCATACAGACACACACACACACACACACAAAGACAAGGAGACATAGTGTTTGGTTTCATGAATTTGGGACTATACTGCACATGACATTGTCTGCTTAACTCACTAAATATTACACTGTCTATTAATAGTAATGCTAGCTGATAAAACATGATTTTGACCACTTCCTATTGTTTTATATCTGGGCCTCTTTTTTCCCCCAAAGACATTTTCTTACTTGGGTTCCATTTATGTCTGTGAGTGTGAGCAATGTTTTCCTCATTAAGAAGTAAACAGGAAAGACACCAGTGGCAAACAGTGAATATGGTCCTGGTGATGGCCAGGGTTGTGTCAGTGCCTCGGGACTCGTGCTTAATAGGAAGCCAAACTCGCCACCAGGTACTATCTGATCTATAGCAACTAGTAGCAAATTCAAGAAGAGTTAATTATTCAGCAATGTCAGTAGAGGCTACTTTGCAACAAGGTTTAATGTGGATGATTAATGACCCTTAGTATTTCAAAGCTGTAGGACTAATTATGTAGATCAGGGTAAGATCACACGATGTCTCAGACACTTCATCAGTTTCCTTGCCTTTGTCTTGACTTGTCCTGTGACTACATCTACTAATGAGTTCTAAATGTCACAGGCTCATCTCCAGCTTCCATGCCAATCATCAAAGGACAGATACCATCTCTTAGCTGACATGTCTCAGTAATACCAAACCTCCGCATTTTATCTGAGGCTCTGTTACTCTGCCAAATTCTTGCCAGATCCACCCTCTAAACAACCATTTATTGAATGTTAACATGTTATAAGTATTGTGTGACTTACTGGAAATATAAAAGCAAACATGGCAAAGAAGTAACCCTCAATTATTTTGAAGTCCAACACCAAAGTTAAAACTTGTCTGTGCAAGCAGATAAACTGCTTGTTGTATTAGTTAAGATGTTGACCAATGGAAGTATTAGCAACCGAATCTCAAAGAAGCCCCGCAAGTAATGCTCTCATTATTTCCAGTTAGAAATTCCAGAAGTAGGGCAAACTTCAGGTTATGTTTGTTGATTCAATTGTTTTAGATGCCATGGAGGTTTCAAGCTTTTCCTATTCCACCACTTTTTTAAATTATGAAAATTTCAGTCAACTTGTATTGAAGTCACAGGCAGAAAAGTCCTCTTACCAAAAATGTCCTTTATGAACTCTCATTTTTTAGATAGACACCTTTAGATGAAACTAGCCGCATTCATTTACAAACTTGCCAAAGGCCACAAAAAATTGTAAGCTCCTGCCAACATCCTATAATTTTCTTACCATTTACAGAAATATTGTAGTCTTGGTTGACTCCTGGCCTGGAAATAATGTAGAATATGCAGCAGTCTAATCAACTTCACAACTAAGTTTTCAGACAGGAATTGTGAGATCCTTATTGTCTATAGTTCTACTTTTCCCCATAAATAATCGCATATTTTAGAATCTGTGCTTGTAGGTCCCCAAGGATGGTAGCTTGAATCAGTTGAGATATAGTATGCTTCAATGAAGAAAAAAAACTCAGATTAAAGATCTTAAATAATGAAAGACTAAATGACTCACACGATAGGAGGCAAACTTCAAGGTCTGTTAATTCAGAGGATCAATTTTGTCTTCAGAGACATAGGTTCCTAGCATCTCCTTGCATTTCTATGTAGACTCTTAGCTTTACCTTAAGTTTGGTTCTTTTTATGGACATTAAATTTTTGCTACCAGGAACTGAGACAATATGCCCACAATAATTGTGTATTTATAACATAATGTGAATTTTTTATTGAATTAGTGTTTGGATTTCAAAAATATCCACCCTCTTCTAATTTGCAAAATTATTTGTAACATAGATACATTTTTTTTCCTGCTAGTGCTATAAAAGAGAAAGTGGCTCTCCACTGGCCAGTGGTGTTCTTCTGCATTGCTAATACCTTGGATCCTCTAATTTAGATCTTGGGACAATTCACATAAAAGAGAGTTTGTGTCTGAAGAAGATTCAGTTCTAACTAGGAATATCTGCCCTATAGATTTTGGACCCGCAACGGTATGTAGCATTAGAAATTTGCCACGGATTTGCCTCCAGTAAGCAGAATCCAACCATGACTCCAGTGTGCTTACTTTACAGAAGACAGGAGTACTAAATGAGTGCCAACCACAGGGCAGTATAGCTAGAAATAAGAAAATGTGTGTACAGAACATTTTTCCAGTCTCACCATCTTTGGTATTAATCTATAGGGTACAGTGATATGAGGCTGAGAGAAGGTCAGAAACCATAATTTCCAGTATTACCAAATACATCCAGGGGAAGAATGTTCTAATTCATAGACAGACAAAAATAAGAGAGAAGGGGACTGGTGGCTTTCTATACTCTCTCTCTTTTTTTAAGATTTTATTTATTTATTTGACAGAGAGAGACACAGTGAGAGAGGGAACACAAGGGGGTAGTGGGAGAGGGAGAAGCAGGCTCCCTGTGGAGCAGGGAGCCCAATGCGGGGCTCCATCCCAGGACCCTGGGATCATGACCTGAGCCAAAGGCAGATGCTCAATGACTGAGCACTCAGGCACCTCCCCTTTTTTTTAAGATTTTATTTATTTTATACTCTCTTTTTCTAGATTCTATCCAACATTGTTCTCCTCCTCAGAATTCCAAGTTCCTTAAGTGATAAAAGGTGTTTGGCCATTAACTATAGCTGTCATGGAGCATTAGGAATGCTTTTGTTTCTTGGACTAGAGATCCTTAATCCTCAGTGCTCTTCTCTTTATCTTCTTTTCTATGATCATTTTGCTGTGCAGTTTGAATGTTTCAGATGTAGATTAAAAAAAAAAGCTGCTACTCAAGGCATTATTTTATAGAGTATCCAGTTTAATATTATATTCACTTTTGATTACAAAGGCATATGTTATGTGAGAATTTCAATCCTCATCAATATTAACTACTCCATTTTCCCATGATAACCCCTTGGTTCACTGATGGATGACTTACAAATTAGTCAATAAGTACAGAAATCCTTAAATTCTTTGTTCTTGAATCTGACCATCAAATGTCTCTTGGGTCAGAATAAGAGCAGTAATAACCAGGGGTGTCTGGGTGGTTTAATCGGTTAAGCATCTGACTCTTGATCTGGCTCAGGTCATGATCTCAGGGTCTTGAGATCAAATCCCATGTCGGGCTCCATGCTCAGCGGGGAGTCTGCTTGAGATTCTCTCTCTCCCTCTCCTTATGCACCTCCCCCCAAAATAATAAATAAATAAATCTTAAAAAAAAAAACAGTAATAACCAGACTACATATTAGTCCTTCCAGTTTATATATTTTTCTGATTGTCTTTTGGGGATTTGTATCATAGAAAAGGGTTCAAAATTCTCCACATCCTCATTAGCACTAGTTTTTGTCTAACTTTTTAAATTCAGCTATTTTATTGGGATTGAAGAAACATTTCATTGCCCTTTTCATATGCATTTCCCTACTGACTAATGATGTTGAACATCTTCTCATGTGCTTATTCACCATTTCTATACAGTATTAGGAGAAATATTCATTTAATCCTTTGCCTACTTTTTAATTGGATTGTCTTTTATCATGATTTTAAGAGTACTTTACATGTTCCAGATACCAGTCCCTTATCAGATATATGATCTGCAAATATTTTCTCCTATTCTGTGATTTGTAATTTCACCTTTTTGATTGTATCTATTGAAGCAAAATATTTTTAAAATTGTGATGATACTTAATGTATTTTATCTTTTGTGTTTAATCCAAGGTCACATGGTTTATCCCTATATTTTTTTCTAAAAATTTTACAGTTTTCTCTCTTAAATTTAAATCTATAATCCACTTTAAATTAATTTTTGTATATGATTTAAGATATTGTTCTAAATTCATTCTTTTGCAGATATCCAGTTGTCTCATTATTTTAAAAAATGATTTTATCTCCTATTTAATTGTCTTGACATCCTTGTCAAAAATCAATAGGCCATATATGTATAGATTTATTTCTGAACTCTCAAATCTATCATTGTTTTATATATCATTATGCCAGCACCACCATGTCGTGATTATTGTAGTTTCAAAGCTTTGAAGAAATGTGAATCTTCATTTTTCAAAATTCAAATTTTCAAATTTATTTTTCTTCTGTAATGTTGTTTTGACTATTCTGAATCTCTTGCATTTCTATATAAATGTTAAGATCAGCTTATCAATTTCTGCAAAAAGCCATTTGGAATTTTAGAGGGATTACTTTGAATCTTATATCACTTTGGAGAGTATTACCATCTTAACAATATTAAGTCTTCCAGGCTGTGAACATGTGACACATTTATTTAGGCCTTCTTTAATCTGCTTCAGTGGTGTTTTATAGTTCTCAATGTACAGTCTTGCCCTTTGTTTTCAGCCTTCGGTTTTTTTTATGCTAAATTTTAAGCAAAATTATTTGCCTAATTTCATTTTTGGATTTCTTTTTTCTAATGCATGGAAATACAATTGATTTTTCTTGGGTACCTTGGTGACTCAGTGGGTTAAGCGTCTGACTCTTGATTTCAGCTCAGGTCATGATCTCCAGGTTGTGAGATCAGCCCTGTGTTGGGTTCCATGGTAGGTGTGGTACTTGCTTAAGATTCTCCCTCTTCCTCTGCCCCTCCCCACTGCTCTCTCTTTCTCAAAGAAAAAAAAAAAATCTTTATAAAAGAAAAAAAAGAAATACAATTGATTTTTGTTTGTTGATCTTATATACTATAGCCTTGCTGAACTGTTTGATAAGTTCAAAAGTTGTTTGTGAACCCTTAGAAATTTCTGTATAAAGTATCATATAATCTGCAAATATAGTTTTATTTCTTCCTTTCCAATCAGGACACCTTTTATTTCTTTTTTTTTTAAAGATTTTATTTTATTTATTTATTTGAGAGAGAGAGTGAGAGAGAGAGCACAAGAGGGTGTAGGGTCAGAGGGAGAAGCAGATTCCCTGCCGAGCAGGGAGCCCAATGCGGGACTCGATCTTGGGACTCCAGGATCATGACCTGAGACAAAGGCAGTCGCTTAACCAACTGAGCCACCCAGGCGCCCACCTTTTATTTCTTTTTATTTAGTAATCTCTCTGACTAGAACGTCAAGAACAATGTGTAATTAAGGGGATGAGAGGGGCACCTGGGTGGCTCAGTTGGTTAGGTGTCTGCCTTTGGCTCAGGTCATGATCCCAGGATCCTGTGATGGAACCCAGAGTCCAGCTCCCCTGCTCAGCAGGGAGTCTGCTTCTCCCTCCCACTTTCCCTCTGCCCCTTCCCCCCACCCCCACATGTTCTCTCTCTGTCTCAAATAAATAAAATTGTTAGAAAAAAAAGGGGGGAATGAGAGCAGACACAAAAGTATTTTTCCTGATCTTAGGGGTAGAATGCTAAATTTATCACTATTAAGTATAAGTATGATGTTAATTTTCTTTTTCTTTTTTGTTTTTCTCATTTCATCTCTTTATTACAAAAAATATGGAATATAGTAAACATTGTAGTGACTCTTGACCCTTGCCTTCTTCATATCATATGTTGGAGATCTTTCAGTATTAGTTCACAGATGTGTTTAGGATTTTTTCATCTAGATTCATAGGTATATTGGTCTGTAGTTTTCTTAGGATGTATTTGTCTGATTTTTGTACCAGGGTAATAATGGTCTCATAGAATGTTTTGGGAAGTTCTCTCTCCTCATCCATTTTTAGAAGTTTGTGAAGTTGTTAATATTTTCTTTTAAACAATTGGTAGAATTCACTAGTAAAGTTATATGGGACTAGGTTTTCTTTTTGGGAAGTTTTTTATTATTAATTCAAAATATTTTAGGTCTAGTCAGATTTTATATTTCTCGAGTCAGTATTGGTAATTTTTGCCATTAAAGAAATTTTTCAAATCAGCTACATTATCTAATTTATTACACACATTATTCATATTTTCTCATGATCCTTTTCATTTCCTAGAGTTGGAAGTAATTTACCCTGTTTTATTTATTACTGATTTTAGTGATTTGAGTCTACTCTTTAAAAAAATAGCTAAGGTAAAGTTTTGTTACTTTATTTCTATTTTATTTTATTTTTTTTTAAAGATTTATTTATTTTGACAGAGAGAGACGCAGCGAGAGAGGGAACACAAGCAGGGGGAGTGGGAGAGGGAGAAGCAGGCTTCCCTCTGGGCAGGGAGCCCGATGCGGGGCTCGATCCCAGGACCCTGAGATCATGACCTGAGCCGAAGGCAGATGCTTAACGACTGAGCCACCCAGGCGCCCCATACTTTATTTCTATTTTCAATAAACTAATTTTGATTTTAATGTATTTTCTAGTAATTCCAACATCTGGGCATCTCATGAACAGTTTTATTGACTTTTTTATCCGTGTATGGATCATGCTTTCCTGTCTTTTGAGTGTCTTTAATGTTTTTGTTGGGACCTACACATTTTTAAAAAATCTAGCACCTCTTGAAATCATATCCTCCACTTCTTTCTCCAAGATTTCTTTTTGTTGCTATTTGTTGTTTTCATGACGCTGCTGTTGACAGCTTTCCTACATTCTGTAAAGACATGCATGCCATTGAAGTCTCTGCTAAGTTAGTTTAATTGTCTGCTAATGATTGGACAGTTTTCCATAAATTCCTTAAACCGCTGTCTTCTAGTTTTTTCTGAGGGGTTCTATGTTTGTCTTGGATCCTATCTTCAAGATTCTATCATGTAGTTTCCATCTTTGCCTGTTGTTCACTTCTTGCTTATGCAAACCCTCAAGGTCAGCAAGAGATGAAAAGACAACGGCCTTCGCAGGTCATTCCTGGGCATGACCACAACCCTGCATGTGCATAAAGACTTCTAGATTTCCAGGAATATATCTCTGATTTCAAAGTTCCATATGGACATCTCTTTCTCCAGGTTTAAGTTTTTTGGTAGGCCTCTTGTTTGTCCTGTTATTGCCTCCTCAGTCACCTGCTCTTCATCCTCCAATGGTGCTCAACTGCTGGGTTTCACAGGTGCTGTAATTGTCAGGTTCTTTTATTTTATATATGTATGTATATATGTATGTATTTTTTGAGACTACCATGATGTCGAGAATGGGAGGATGGAAATAGGACAACTTAAAATGCTGTAACACTCACTTCTCTTTTTGCAGCTGCTTTTCTTTAAAACAGCCTCTCATATTGTTACAGCTTCTTATATTGTTATAAGCCTTTGGTTAACTTCCAGAGTACCAAAGATTTTGGCAGTTTTTGTCAGTATTACCATTGCTTTTAAAAAGGAGTAGAATTTCAGAGGTATTTACAATGCCATTCTGGAAGTCCTTCCCGGTGACTAACTTTATAAATACTCAAGAAATAAAAATATAATTTTTTGCTTTTAAAAAAAAAAATTCTGTTACTGGTGACCGCTATGTATATAGACACTTGATAAATATTTGTTGAATGAATCAATACATCATTATTTGTTGTTGATACATTGAAAGTCAATATATTTTAAACTCAAGAAAAAAATGGATTAAGTGTACATACATACTGAAAAGAGTATCTCCAACATTTTTAGGCTGTGACTCTGTGCCAACAATAAACTTATTACTTGTTCCACACTACTTCATTTAATCTTCACAACAACCATTTGTAGTTTCACTGAAGTTAGAGATAGCCAGTAACCTTCTCAAGGCAATACAGTTAGTACGTGGTTCAGTGGAGATTGCAACCAGAAACTGAATCTGGAACCAACTTCTTAAACATAATATAATATAGCCTCTCCCCCCAACTCCTTGGATTTAAGAGCTTTAATTCCAAATGTCACAGAAAATATCAGTTAGATGATAGTTTTATAAAAAAAGAAAAAAAAAAACGATACAGATACTGGTCAATGAACTCACAAGTATAAGAAGTGTGCTACATGAGGGGCAAGGCCTTCACTAACACCACAAGGGTCTCTGGCCCAATGAGTAGAGTTTGATAGTAATTCTTGCTACAAATATAAAGAAAAAAAAGATACAGATAAACTCAAGAGGCAATTTTTTTCTTTTTTTTTCTTTCTTTCTTTCTTTCTTTTTTTTTTTTTTTTCTGACCTAAATCCTGTCAATTTTGAACTTAGGAATACCACAGGTCAGGATAAACTAGTTTTTTTAGTCATCAGTGAGAGGAGTCTCATAAAACACCAGCTATTTACCTGAAAGAAAAAGTTATCTCTTGGATAGCAGGCATCCTTTCCTCCTTTTGCCCTGTTCATGCCAGGGCTCTGGGTTCCATATTTCTCTCCTCTCCCTCAGTTGCCACAATCAACACTCTTCTCTGTGTTACCTTTCTTTCACTTTTATAACTCATGCCCCTAATACTTCTGGTATATGATAAAATATGATGACATGATACAATCTTTAAGTAAAAATGTTTGATTATATCTGCTCCTTGTTTTAAAGACTCCAATGACTTCCCATTACCTGAACAACAAATTCCAATCTACTCCATTATAGAAGACTCCAATAGACACTCCTAATCAGAATTGTTTCTTCTTTTTTGCTAATCTCATCAAATGTAGATTTACAATTATTTGAAGCTATATGTTACTGAAATTGAAACTAAAGTTTTTGAATTCTCATGTTTTGTCTTCAAGTCTCCTTGCTTTCCCTTTTTAGGTGTATGACCATTGTCTGGTAATGTCACATTTATGAGGCTCATTTTGCTCATCTATAAGATGAGGTATCATATCATTTGCACAAGGTTATTGATAAGATTTAATTAGGTAATGCATACACTTAGCAGAGTATCAGCTACCTAAGTTCAGAGTATTTGGTAACTCATTTTATTTTATTTTATTTTATTTTATTTTATTTTATTTTATTTTATTTTATTTTATTTTATTTTATGTTATTAGCTAGTAAATATTATTATTGGTCTCTCAGACCTTTTCTATGAGTGTACCAGCTCTACTCTTCTTATTCTTGTCTTGGGAGGAAGTCTTAGGATTGTGTGCCCCTCTCTCAATTTCACAAAGTCAAGCTTAGTGCTTGAGAAGCCTATAGTTTATTTTTCCTCAGTCTGTGCCCTGAAGAGTTCAAGGTTGTGCATCTTCTCCCAATCCAGCAAGGTCAAGCTCACTGCTTATATCTGTAGCTATCTGAAGGTCCTCACACATGCCATCTATGGAGGCTCATACTCATGGGCTCATACTCATACTCATGAGGCATACACTATGGGGTACCTGCCAGAAGGGAACCATGCAGAAGGGGTGTTTATCAACTGGCCGTGGGGGTATCCCCGCCATGAGGCAGCCTTATAAATTTTGTGCACGAGGTTCTTGGTGGAGTCCATAAGTCAGTTAATAGGATCTGCAGCTGTTTGTTGAGATCCACACACTATTTGCTGTGAATCTTGGCCACTTTTCTCTCCTCCTGTCTCCAGACTATTCAACTGTGCTGATCTTAGTGTCTTGGGTCAGGTAAGACATAAGTGGACTTTTTGAGCAAAATCCCACAGGGCTGGAGAAGCTGGGCAGGCACTTCACTCTCACTTTCCCTCCTGGGAGAAATCAGACCAAGAAGTAAAGTGAATCAATTTCTTACTCTCTTCAATGTATCTATTCTCAGGATTTTTGCTCCACTGAAGTACTGGAACCTCTGAATTTCCATAAAGGCATTCTTGTCCATAGGTTGTTGTTTAAATTGGTGTTTTATGAGGGAGTATGAGGACTAGAACCTCCTATTCTACCATCTTGTTGATGTCAGAGCTCATTGTTCTCCTTTTCTCACTAAGCCAGATATTTCATCCCCATCTTTTTAACTTAGCATACCTTTACCATAGATGTACCTGTGTTTCTTGTGGCTATATCTTATCTTCCTAGAGCTTACTGAAGTCCTAAACAGTAAGCCTCATGAAAGTTGACATTTAGCCTATCTTCCTCACTTGGTCTTAAAATGTCTGGTCATTCAATAAATTTTAGTTAAATGTTCAAAATTTTAGTTAAATGTTTAGTTATAAATCTGTTGCTCTTTGTATATATTATAAATTTATACATATATACTATATGTATATATACAAATTGCTTCTACTTTCCACAACAACTATTTCCAGGTATTTACTTTGCCTCAGCTTTAACCTCATCTTTTCTTTTCTCTGATTTTTATGTATCAGGCTTTTTCAGGAGATGTTTTGTTTGTATTGAGCAATTTGAAAAGATTATACAAGGTGTAAATAACATCACACCATATAAATTTGGACTACTGCTGAGACGGTTAATCTCATGTGTTTCAACTTGACTAGACTAAAAGATGCTCAGATAGTTTGTAAAAACATTAATTCTGGATCTGTCTGATCCTTGAGGGTGTTTCCAGAAGAGATTAGAATTTGAATCCATACCCTGATGAAAGATCACCCTCACCAAGACACATGGGCATCATCCAAGCTGTTGAGGGTTTGAATAGATCAAAAAGGCAGACGAAGGGCAAATGAGCTCTCTGCTTGAGCTAGGACATCCATCTTCTTCTGCTTTTAGATATTGGTGCTCCCGGATTCAGGTCTTCAGGCTTAGATGGGGACATACACTATTGACTCCTCTGGTTCTCCAGCCTTCGTGTGTGGACTGGAACTACACCACTGGTTTTCCTGGGTTTCTAGCTTGCAGACAGAAGATTGTGGGACTTCTCAGCCTCCATAATCCATACACAAGTCCCTCATAATAAAGCTCTATATCTCTGTTATCTCTCATTCTCTCTTGCTGTCTTTGTATGTATGTATGTATCTATCTCTATCTACAGCATCTATATTATTGGTTCTGTTTCTCTGGAGAACCCTAATACAACTGATAATTTCAATTCTCTTGACAATTAGAGTGTGGTTTGTTTTTGCAAGTACTATAGACACTACAGAAATTTTATAGGAAATCAATCACATGACTCTATTACACTTATTGATCTCCTTCACCTACCTCTTTTTCTAACTGTTCTTTGCCATATACTCTCCTCTTTCTCATCCTCATATGTCTTTTTTTCCCCCACTAATTGAGTTCTTCATTCCAAATGGTAACAAGGAGGTAGGACAACTCAATGTGCTCTCTACAATTTCAAAAATGTTTCCTTGAAGGACACTTCCAAGCCTCCCTTAAAATATTCATTTTGTACCATTGAGAGAGACATAATATTGGCTAAATAGACAATGATATTTATTCCACTGTCTCACCATTAAGTTCTTAGGGTTTAATTTAAACTAACTTGAAGGCACAAGCATCTCTGAGTAGCACTAATGGTAACTTAATGAATGTAAGAGTTAAAGAAGTTAACAAAGAACTTCATAATCCTTAAAATCCATTTATAGAAATCAGGGGGGAAAATTGCAATATTGCAAGCTATTTTCTAGATCCTTGGGTTTTAACTATATAGGCAACGTGAAAATACAAACTGAACAATTTATCCTAGGATGGGGGGGGTACTTAGAGATTTCAGTAGTCAAACATGACATTCAGAATCTCAACATACATTTTTTAAAGAAATACCATCTGACTCCCAAATTGTTTGCATAATTCCATTTTTTTCTATGTTGACATACCTGTTAAAATGTGTATCCTAAAATGAGGGTAACAAAAACAATGAAGTGGGAGGTTTGTCTTCAAAATAGAATTGGAACTCATTTGTGCGAAAGTCGGTGTCCCAAAATATGCACTATATGGAAGAAATGTAAATTTGGGGAGAACCAAAACAACACTTTATGACTGCTAAGCATGTAAAAGCATCTGGAAGGATAGAAGCCAACCTATTAAATCATTAACACTGAAAAACTTCTACAAAACACCTGGTAAGTGCAGAGAGCAGAATGAGGACATTATAGATAGGGGAAAACCTCTCACGTAAAATAAGTGATTGATTTCCATTTACTATTTAATCTTGTTCTTTTTGTATAATGGATAAAACAATCTTTGGTGATTTGATTGTATTTGATGTTTGCTTCTACATTACGGCATTTTGGAGAAAAGAGTAATTAATTTAACGTACCTCGTGTATATTTTACTAGATTTGTCTTTATAATTTTTTTAGGGCTGCATGCTACAGACTTAACCTAAAATCAGGACTTGGAAGTAGCTCATTTGATTTGGATGCAGAAATATTCATAGCAATCTGACATAAATATTTCTTGTCACTCCTCATGTATCAGAACATCTTTTTTCACAATTGTTCCAAGTATGCTTAAAAACAGGATAAGTCTTCAAGAGATAGGTGGTTACAATTTAAGACATTCAATAACCTCAGCCATAAGGGTTAGCTAAGTACAGCGAGAAAGAGAAACAAAACACAAACTTTAGACTAGCAGGAGGTAATTTAAAAAAAAAATCAATAGTTAATTCAAATACTTTTTCAATGTGTCAATATTTACCCTTCCTGCCTCCCTCCCCTTCTTCCCCTCTTCCCTCCCTGTCTTCCTTTCCTAATGCAGTCTTTTAATTGTAACCGTTTATCTGTATCTATCCCTTTAGAAAGTATGTCCCCATGTGAATGTAAAAGAAACCATAATATTTGCATTTCTTCTCTGAGTTAGGAAAGATGTTCAGAATGCTCTATCTTGAATGGAAAAGAACCAAACTGACCATTATATAACCAATGTTTCTGAAGTGTTTAAGGGAAAAAAAATCTATTTTTGGTAAATCTGTATTTTCCATCATTTTCATTCTAATATTGCAAACTATTTTCTATGCACAGATGGATAAAGCAATGTATTGCACAATTTCTAACACTGCAATTTAGATAGTTCCATTCCTTTCAATGATCATTGAGAATGATTTCCTTCATTCTTCCTCAGTAAAAGTAATTGAAGAAGAACGATGGCTTCAAAATAATTTTAGGCTTGCACATATTTGAGCCCTAGTATATACAATCCTTTTTTTGGTATTCCTACGGGTATACCTTGTCACTTATAACTGGATATTTGATCAAACTCTTCCCCTCAGCTCTGATTCTCACCTCTATATGACCATGTGAATTTTCTTTACTGTCCTCCAAAGACCCTTCTTTGTTTTTGGGATGAAGTTTAACAATCCTTAGCATTGACTACAAGATGCTTTATCATCAAGCCTCTGTTGACGCCTATATACCCAGATAACACTCAATTCCTCAGTGTAATCTTCTGCAACTCATAATACCCTTCTAAGTCAAATGCTAAATTACCACTCTGTTAATTTTCTTTCATGTTATGACACTTGCTACAGTTTGTTAATGCTAAACTATAAACTCTGTGGAAGCTGGGACCACATTTATTTTGCTCACCAATATAGCTCTAATCCTCTGTACATATAGTAGTTTCTAAAATATGGGCGCCTGGGTGGCTCAGTTGGTTAAGCGACTGCCTTCGGCTCAGGTCATGATCCTGGAGTCCCGGGATTGAGTCCCGCATCGGGCTCCCTGCTCAGCAGGGAGTCTGCTTCTCCCTCTGACACTCCTCCCTCTCATGCTCTCTGTCTCTCATTCTCTCTGTCTCAAATAAATGAATAAATTCTTAAAAAAAAAAACATAAATAAATAAAATAAAATAAGTATTTTTAAATTAACAATTGGTTCAATTTTTCTTTCAAAATGAGCTCATTTCTTTCATATTTTTATTTTTAAACTTTTGATGTTCCCAGTAAAGATTATGTCTTCATACTCACATATGAACCACTATGTGCATAAATTTATACTATTAAATTTAGTCCTTGCACTGTCAAGATTGATCCTTTCCTTTAAAATTCTTTTTTTTTTTTAAAGATTTTTTATTTATTTATTTGAGAGAGAGAGAATGAGAGAGAGCACATGAGAGGGGGGAGGGTCAGAGGGAGAAGCAGGTTCCTTGCTGAGCAGGGAGCCCGATGCGGGACTCGATCCAAGGACTCCAGGATCATGACCTGAGCCGAAGGCAGTCGCCTAACCAACTGAGCCACCCAGGCGCCCCATCCTTTCCTTTAAAATTCTACACCGTTTATTACTACTAGACTCTTGCAATTAAATCTAATGATTGTACTATCTACTTTCACTTGGGATTACAAACCTATTATCCTGAGATTGTTTTGGGGCTGAAATTGTCATGATTTGGCCTTGACTCTGGCTGATCATGCTGTTTTCTTAGGCTCCAGTGACTTTTACCTGCTTTATCTGCCTGAGCTCTGAAATTTCATTTCAGTGCAATAAATCAGTTTTATCATTGTATCCTTTGGAATCTGTGGGTGATTTTTTTTAAAGATTTTATTTATTTAGGGAGAGAGAGAGAGAGTGCATACAAGTGGGAGAGGAGGGGCAGAGTGAGAGGGAGAAGCAGACTCCCTGCTAAACAGGGACCTCCCTGAGAGACGACCCCTCCCCCCGACTCGGGGCTTGATCCCAGGAATCCCTGAGATGATGACCTGAGCCAAAAACAGTCACTTAACTGACTGAGCCACCCAGGTGCCCTGTGTGGGTGATTTTTGATTTACCTCCTGCTCAGATATTTGATCTTCTCATTTGCTTAGCCTATAATATGGGTCCTGTATGACTTGAATTCTAATATTCATTGCAGTGTTGACTTTGCCTTATCATATTTTGCCTAAATCTTTGGTACATTGTGTTTCTCTAAATTATATTATACATCTGGTCCTAAAAATATATTTTAGGTTTTCTGGTAAAGAGAGACCCCCAATACTCTTAAATAGATTGCTTTTAATATATGGTACCTCAATTCATTTACAGATGACAATATATAAATAATAAACAAAAAATAATGAAATACGGTCCTTAACCATTAGTGAAGCATCAAATTTATACTGAAATATAACTCACTGCTGTGTAGCCTGACTCCTATATAAGCTTGCCAGAGATAGCAAATAGAAATACAGTACACCCAGTTATCATGTCCCAAATAATATATTTATTTTTATTTATACTAAAATATTATTCACTCATTGTCTGAAATTCACATTTAGCTGAAAACCTTGTGATTTACATGGTAATTCTATCAATATACATACTGTCTAATCTTAAAAAATTAATAATTTTTATAATAATTAAAACAAAATTTGCAAGAATTAGAAGCCTTAGATATGGTTCCTAGAAGGAAGTCTTATTTAGCATCATTATTAACTATTAAATGTTATTCCTAGTGAAGTAATTATTTTACATATTTATTTTAAAAATTATAGGTTTTTGGGGCGCCTGGGTGGCTCAGTCGTTAAGCGTCTGCCTTCGGCTCAGGTCATGATCCCAGGGTCCTGGGATCGAGACCCGCATCAGGCTCCCTGCTCAGCAGGAAGCCTGCTTCTCCCTCTCCTATTCCCCCTGCTTGTGTTCCCTCTCTCGCTGTGTCTCTCTCTGTCAAATAAATAAAATCTTTAAAAAAAATAAAAAAATAAAAATTATAGGTTTTTGGGGGGTTTTTACCTTTAATTTACCTAAACCTGTTGTCTCTAAATCACTTCTGGAAGCAATATTTTCTTTTCTTTTCTTTTTTTTTTTTTGCTGATTTTTCCTATCATAACTTTTTTTTGCCTGTTTTGTTATTACCTCTGTCATTTTAACCCCTTTTAACTTCTTGTTATAGATGTTTTCTATTTCTTAACCAACTTTATTTTAATGGGTTTTTCTTAATTCAGTTTGAATTTTCAATTGCTTGCATCTCATTATATATTCTTCCTGAAGAGACCCCATAAATCAATGATACACATGAGTTAGATTAATGTTTTCTTTGATGACCATAAGGACTATTTTAGAGATAGCTCTATAATGTATAAACTTGAATCACTGTATAGGACAAGTAAAAATTTCAATGTAAAAATCCTGTGACAGATACAGAAGGGGCATTTCATTTCTTAAATCAAATTAATAATATATATAAACAACAGAACTGTGTTTCTTTGTTTTCAAAGGAGAGGGAATAACTTAAGAAAATACCTTTATATGTTAGTAATCGTGTAGGAAAATATGTAATGGATAGAATTCAAAAAAAATTGAAAAATAGTAAAAATCTATTGCTGTGAAATATTTTAAGAAACTTGGGGGTATTTGTTCATAAATAATCAAGTTTTCAAGGATTTAAACATTTAAGGCAAACTTGGATAAAATTGATGTATCAAAGCCAGTATAATTATAACAATGATATCATTACATTGATTATTTTGTGAATATTTAGTTACTCTGGACCAGAAATTGCAATTAGCATTTTACCTTCATTTTCATGTCTTATTTTTACTATATCTAATCCTGTGAGATAAGCAATCCCACCTGCTTTTCAGAAAAAGAAATATTTATGTTTTATTTATTTTTTTTTAAGATTTTATTTATTTATTGGAGAGAGAGTGAGTGAGAGACAGCATGAGAGGGGGGAGGGTCAGAGGGAGAAGCAGACTCCCTGCTGAGCAGGGAGCCCGATGTGGGACTCTATCCTGGGACTCCAGGATCACGACCTGAGCCGAAGGCAGTCGCTTAACCAATTGAGCCACCCAGGCGCCCTATGTTTTATTTTTAATAGGTTTTTTTTTAATTTAGGGAAACAGCTAAAATGTATTTTAAACAAAACTATGTTTAAATGTGTTTTTGAATAACAATCAATGTTCCAGGTAACAATTTTTTGCTATTATCACTCCTCTTTTCCTGGGATGCCAATTCTCATTGTTCCTTTGTGGGGAACTAGAATACTGCATTGAAGGGAACTGTCTACTCACTCAGTTGGACCTAGATTTCAACCCTAAGTCTGCTAAATGCTAGCAGTGATCTTGGACAAATTACCTTCAGGCTTCATTTCTTCATATAAATTTGGATTAACAGTGCCTGTATTATAGGGCTGTTGTAGAGATAAATTAGATGATATGAAATGTGCTCAGTACCTGGCTTGTAGTAATTATTCAATAACTAGTGGTAATTATAATTATTTACTTAATTTGTTGTGGGCCAAATTTTTGCAGGTCATGTTTTGTCTCCTTTGCCACAATCTTTTTCTTTATTTGTATTGAGTTGAAATTGTCTTTCGGTAGCTTTCCTCAGATATAAGAGGTCTATTTTGCCTTTCTACATTCTTAGTTTGTCTGTTTTTCATGCTTCTAATCAGCTAAATAAATAGACCATTCTACTACCAAGGGATTTCTTTAATCCGACACTCATTTTTCTTTGTCACATTGCATAGACAGGAAAATAAATGATCAGCTATAAAGCATGTGTTTAACAAGTATAAAGAACCCTAGGTGATTATATTTTCCTAATCTGAAAAAGAGAATTCTCCATGCTTATCCCTTTTGAGAAGGGGTGGTGGGGTGTGGTATAGAAAGCTTTCTAAATTTCTCTTCCATATAAGAAACGGCCTGGATTAATTGACACATGATATATCATTACCTAGAAACCTTAAAAAAATATTTTATTTTATTTTATTTCTAATTAGAGTTAAGAAAATGTTAAGAAATGGTCCTTATACTAAGTCGGGAAAATCAGTGTTCTGCTAAGACCCCTTTTTCCGAAAATAATCACATAATAGGAATTCAATTGTACTGTTACCATTTTTTTTTAAACTTCAACTCATCCAAAATGTCTCAATAAATTACATCTTCAGAATTCATCTAAAAATTTATACATAGATATGATGGAATATTAGACATACATATAAACCATGTATATAGCAGTGTCTGTATTTATAAATTTGCACACAGATAAGTAAAAGAACTGGAAGAAGGGACATTAAAATACTAACCACTGTATTTGATAATTTCATTTCTCTTTTTGATATGTATAATGTGTTGATAGTTTCTAAATTTTCTAAAACAAACATGTGGTCTTCAAATCAGAAATAAGTAGCACAAAAGAGAAGAAGAAACTATAATAAAATGAAGAAAATACAAATAGCATCAATTACAAAAAGATAATTTCTAAAAAATAATTTTAAAGGGATTAAAATGATTTGAAAAGAGGAATTAACAGGAAAAAGTAGTGGGCATGAAGACAGTCCAATTTGAAGCCTGCAAAAAAATGTAGCTAACATTCTCAGTTTTTCCCTTATATTTTTACTTTTTCAAAGACAATGCTGGGGAATAGATAGAAGGAGATCTAACCTATTGAGGACTGCAAACATTTTTTAAGGATGGATTAAGATCTTATCTGTGTTTCCCCATGTCCATTGTTTTTAACTTAGAGCCCTTGTTTCCACAAGGGGGGGAAACATATTTTCTTCTGATTTTTTAAAAGGTGGGGGTTAGTAACAAAAATGGGGGGCATCAAACAGTGTTATTAAATGAGAGGTGATTAAGTGGAAATCCAAGTTAAATAAATGTTTTGGAGTGTTAAAAGCATCGTCTAGTCACAGGCTTTCTTGCAGGCCTCTGATGCGGACATCAGCAACTTGTAAACTCATTATTACTTCACTCAGGCAAAATCTTAGAATGCAATTGTTAGCTTGCCTTTGCAAATTTTGGTTCTCCTCAGGGCTTCCTAGCTGTAGGCTCTGAGTCTGTCACATCCTCCATTCAGCTTCCTAGCCCAGTGGTCCACCTGTCTCCTTGGCTCTGTGGTCAACAAGTCTACCTCTGGCTAGCCAAGAGGCAAACTGGCTGGCTCTCAAATCAGCATGGCCACCTCACCCTGAAAGTGGGAATACTTGCTAGTGTTTCTTTTTCTCAGCTTCTGCTTGCTCTCCCTCTATCTCTTTCTGCCTCTCTAAGAAAATAACTTTGTCCCCTTCATTAGACTTTGACTTCCCCACTTTGACATGTAACAGTCTATAATATATATATATATATATATATATATATATATATATATATATATAATTCTTAATTAGGGGCGTGTGGCACTGTCTTACCTTCATCCTAGCTAACATCTGCATCTCAATCTGATACTCAAAGAAGAAAAAAGAGAACACATCTAAATATTTGATTCACCTACATCTCTCTTCTTTCTACTATAAATTTCCCCAGGAAAGGGAAATATCCTCTCCTTCCAATTTGAACGTTTTTATTACATATAACTCCCCAGACCAGTTTGTGAAGCTCAAATAGGAAGACAGAATTGTTTAAACACTGTTTCTCAAGAAAATAGTCTTGTGATTTTCTTGTAAAGGACAAATTGGTTGAACCAGGGTAAAGGTCATGTATTCAAAAAAGGCAGTAGAAAAAAATGCACATTAGTTTTTGAATTATTACCCATTATACATGTTATTACAAGCATGCTGAAAGAATCCATTCAGTGGCCATATGCTATCCCAGAGGGGCTGTACTATAATTTATTTAAAAGTTGTCATAATTTTCCAAAATTAATTTATTTGCAGGTTTTTCTATATCATGGTTAAAAAGCAATTTTTACTAATTTTTGTGCTGTAGAAATTACTGTATTAATACCATTCTTAGAGAACCATTTATGTTGAAGTTGATATCATTAACACCTTTAGCTCATAGAATCTGTGCCTCCATATTTAAAGAAATGTAAATATTCAGGTCAGTGAGATTGCCTATGAGAAAAATGCTAGGAGACATACAGTATCGCTGTGCCTTTTAACTGACAGATCTTTTCCCCAAAATAACTCCCTGTTCCTTTGTAACTCTTTGTCTTTCTAGATGAGAGAAATTGTCTTCACTATCCTTAATGTCTTATTTGCACCATATGATTATACTTAATTCATATGACAAATCATAATTTCTTATTTTTAGAAAAATAATGTGTCATTTTCTATGTAAGATCAAATAATATTTCATTCAACATGAATAAACATACCAGTACTCTATGTTCTTTTTATAAAAATTCACTCTGAAAATGTGGAATTTGTCATAGCTGCTAAATATTTTAAGGTCTTTAGTTTCCAATGTAAAAATCTTAATTAGTACAATCATTTTCCCTTAAGTATAATCTCAGTTAAAAAAGTGTTTTGGGGGGGCGCCTGGGTGGCTCAGTTGGTTAAGCGACTGCCTTCGGCTCAGGTCATGATCCTGGCTGGAGTCCCAGGATCGAGTCCCGCATCGGGCTCCCTGCTCGGCAAGGGAGTCTGCTTCTCCCTCTCCCCTTCTGTTTCTCATTCTCTCTGTCTCAAATAAATAAATAAAATCTTTAAAAAAAAAAAAGTGTTTTGGGAATCAGTTGTTTCTATGGCAACTAGGAATTCAAACGGAATTATAACCTGCTGGAGCAAGATGTACTTGATCAATCCCATGAAAGGGATTATGGAAAATACTATCTAAAAAGCAGTAAAGGCATCAGTATTCTTCAAGTAAAATCTTCAGAAAAAATATTATCACTTTTTGTGTTTACTTGTTGTGTTCACTATTGACCCAAATTCTAATATAACATATAGTTTAATTACAGGAATAGAACTTACGAGTTCTTTAATGGTAAGGAATAGTATGTAAAAACAATATATATATGTTTCAAGGTGGAGGTTTGGAGCCCATATTTTATCATCACCCCAACTTCCCTTGGGGTTCCAACTCTTGCCGCTGTACACAAAAGGACTGTTTACAGAATCGGGAACAGTATTAATTTTAACAACTGAGTACAGTCTACTCAAATGCATAGTATTCTAAATATTTAGAGCACAAAATTTAAATAATAAATTTAAGTGAGGCTTTCTCTTTCTTCCTGAATATAGATGGTTGATTCCCAGAAGTAGTCTCACGTGGCTTTACCCTTGAGATTTAGGTTTGATAAGAAAGAACCATATAAAAAGTGGAGAGAAGCCTTACTAGATGCTGACCCAGGACGAAGAAGAGCAAGGGAAGGCCCATCGTGTGTCCTAGGTCTTGGGTATCCTATATGCTGAGCAATGGGAGGAGTTTTTTGCTTTTCGGTTTTTTTTTTTAAATGAAGATGAGTGTAGAGTAGGCAAAGAAAGAAGTGTTGGAAGAGCACTGAAAGTTCTCTGTCCAGCATGGCTTTTTCAAATTATTTAAATCCCTATTCATGTGCCTTCAAGTAGAAATTAAAGGATACCCTCAGATTCAGACATTTTTTTTATGAGAGCTAAATTGATTCATCACATCTAATAGGTTCTTACAGATAAGATGAGTTCTCTATTATGAAACTGTATCTTCAAACAGCCTATTTTTTATTTTATTGTAATATTGGCTAAAACCTAGATTTGAGAAAATTGCTGTTCACTACCTGATTTCCTTCTTCCACATGAAAAGAAATATACATCTAGCTTATCATTAATCAATTAAACATAGCAATGTTACTAGTCTTAGAGGATATTGTGAAAATTAGATAATGTTTATGAGAAGGTGTTATAAGCTCTAACAGGAATAGAAATTTTAACTGACATTATTATCTCTATTAGTGTGATAACAATCTTTGTTTTGGACAGATACAAATACAAATTTGTTTGTTTTAGACAAATACAAATCAAAGGTGTTACATATTTTTATCGATATATATAGCAGTAATGAATCTCAACCGCAATACTCAGATTCAGGTATTCAAGAACTAAAACCTTATTTTAAATAGCTTTTAATCTAATGCTTTCTTACACTGAATTGGCAGATAAACTTGGCCCCACACATATGATCCCATCTGTAAAAGAGATTGTGTCACAGTTTTGTTTGTTACAGAAGACCAGAGGACTGAAGGAGTAGGGCTGATATTCAGGCAACATATATTTCTGCAAACCCATCTCTCATCACTGTCTTGAGTTCAGTTTATTTGCACAATTTCCTAAGATACATTTTTAAAAACTAATCATCTCATTTACCTAAAGCTACTATGCAACCAGTTCCCTCACTTTCCGTCTCCCTCTTGTACTGCCAATGTAGTGAAGAACACTTTGTTCTAGTCATCCAGAGAATTTGTTTTTTGTTTTTTGGGGTTTTTTTTTGTCTTGGAGGGAAAGCTAAAGCTACACACATATAAATGCTTCTCCAAGGTAGTATTTTTATGACTCTAAATTTCCTCCCCAACTTTTACCTGTTTCACTAATACTACACTTTCCCAAGAGATAAGGCATTTAGAATACAAAAAGCAGGGGTGCCTGGGTGGCTTAGGAGGCTAAGCATTAGCCTCTTGATTTCAGCTCAGGTCATGATTTCAGGGTCATGAGATCAAGCCCTGCCTTGAGCCATGCCCAATGCAGAGCCTCCTTAAGATTCTCTCTCTTCCCTCTCCTTCTGCCCTTCAACCCCACCACACACATGCTTTCTCTCTGTCGCTCTCAAAAAAAAAAAAAAAAAAAAGAGTACAAAAAGCAGAATGTTTTGACCCTACTTTTCATTTCTTCCCTACCACATTCTTTTTATACAGCAACAAAGAATAAAATTTTCTAACCACATGAAAGCAATAAGGGAAAGGTAAATATACTGAGAGAAACAGTATATAATAATTAATTCAAATTATCATCTAGGCAAAGTAGTTTAAATATGTAAGCATTTTGAGCAAATTTGCTTTGTATTTTTATCAATCAGAATAGATTAGGTTGTGCTGAGGTAGCAAATATTCCCCAAACTTTGTGGCTTCAAACAATAAATATTTTTGTTCTGTGTTGTTTTGCTGTTTGTATTTATTTTATTGCAGGTCATCTAGAAAGTCTTTGCTCTATCTCCTGGACTCACTCTGGGACCTGGTTTGATGGAGCAGCCGCTATCTGGAAAGTGTTGGTTGTTGTAAAAGAGGTTAAAGAAAAAGTTTTTAATTGTCAATTACATATACTGCCTTAGAAATAAAACATCACTCAAAATTCTTTGGCCAGTACAAGTCAAATAAGTGATTTCATCCAAATCTAAGAAATTGCCTATAAGGAAAATAAACATTTGCAAATAGCCCTGAAAAGATTACTGAAGTTCTATGAGTGTTAAATGCATTTTTATGTTTATCCTTGTTAAAAAGCGTAGTTGGGGCACCTGAGTGCCTCAGTTGGTTGAACATCTGACTCTTGGTTTTGACCTAGGTCATGATCTCATGGGTGCTGAGATCAAGCCCTGTGCTGGTGTGCTCAGCGGGCAGTCTGCTCAAACGTTCTCTCCCTCTGCTCCTCCCCCCACTCACTCTCTCTCTCAAATATTTTTTTTTTAAAAGAAGCATCATCATTCAATGAGAGTATTTAAAAATAAAGTGAATGATTTAACATCTTGTAATTCTGCAAAAATTTTAGACAAACTTAAATTAGGCAAATTAGTATATCAGTTTGAAAACGAAGGGAAGAGCTGTTCTTCCATCTTCACATCCCTCAATACATTTTCCTAAAACATTCATTAAGTGTTTATTTGGAAACCACCATGCAATTTGCCTTGGATAACATCATGATAAAAAACACTAACCTCGGGCGCCTGGGTGGCTGAGTTGGTTAAGCGACTGCCTTTGTCTCAGGTCATGATCCTGGAGTCCCTGGATCGAGTCCCGCATCGGGCTCCCTGCTCGGCAGGGTGTCTGCTTCTCCCTCTGACCCTCCCCCCTCTCATGTGCTCTCTCTCATTCTCTCTCTCTCAAATAAATAAATAAAATCTTTAAAAAAAAAAAACCACTAACCTTAAAAAGCAAACGAAACAAACAAAAACACTAACCTTGCCACCAAGAAACTTAAAATTTAATGAGGTAGAAAATGTACATAATAACTTTTACTCTACAATTTCAATAAAACCACCCTTTTAAAGTCACAAAAACCACTTGTTGACATATCCAATGATCGGATCCTAGTTCTCTTTGTAATAGACATAGCATTGTTATTCCTTCCCTCTTTAAGAACCTCCCACACAGTCCACTACCTATCATTTCTCTTCTACTACATTCTTTTTGTTGAGCATGTACATTTTTTTTTTTACCTGCACTCTTTCTCTTGACCTCTAGATTTGTATATTCAACTGTCGTATTTACGTCAACACTAGCATGTCTAAAAGAAAACTTAAAAGTACATGCCCCAAATTTTACTCTGGATTTTCCCTCCCCAAGTACATCTTTCTCTTGCATTGCCTGTCTCATTAACAAATACCATCATTTAATTGCTAAGATCAACCTTCTTAAAGTCATCTTTGATAGCTCTGTAGTTGTCATTCCAATTTCCTCATCCAAGACTTCAGCAAATTTTATCAGCCATACATTCAACTGAAATGTTGAACATACTATAATTTAGTCAACATACTATAGTATACAACAACTATAGTTCAACATACTATAATTTATGTCAATTTGTACAATAACTGGCTTCCATTTTGTAATTTTGTACCAATGTCACAATGAATGTCTTTAAATAGAAAAAAAGAAGTATTGAATGATGATTGTACACACCAAGCTTAGATTCAATCATTTAGCTTTTTATTAGTTCTTTATTAAATGCCTACTATATAAAAGGAAGTAGACTAGGAATGAAAGTGACAGATCTATGCCCTTAAAGATTGAATAAAAAGGCTCAACTGTTTTTCATGTAAGAATGCTTTCATCATGCTCTTGTATTTAAAAATGTGTTTCTATTCTGAGAGATTCTCTTAGTTCTTTTAATTGTTATCTAACACCTCCAATGAAAATTTGCCAAAAATCTTTCAAAAACTTGGGTTTCGAGCTTATTTCCCTATCTGATCCTCTTTCGCTAATTTCGTAGAAGAAAAACTAGCACTACACTGAATGAAATAAAGCCCCCATCAGCAAATCCTTCCAAATGCATGTTCAAACATCTGTTTTTATTGCATGCTTTCTAAAATTTTGGGATAGAATTAATTTCATCAGATAATAATGTTTTTAATAGGTGACAATAATTTCACTTTTGCAGTTTCTGTAGAAACCCACTGAAATCCGCTAGGTTTTATTTGTAATGTATTGTATTAATTGGGATAATGTTATACACTTGAAATAAATTAAAGAAAAATGATACTTCAGTATCAATTAAGTGAATAATTTTCCTACATATTGGTAAATTTAAGCCAGACAGATATCCCCATGTTTTTCTGAAATAAGATTTTAAAAAATGATTTGAAGTTCCATCATTTTGAGAATCACCTACTTTTATATTTTGTTATTCTTTGTAGTCCCAAGTGCCAAGGCACTCTTGATATTTTGGGGATGGTTCACCTCAAAAAAATCATGTCAACACTAAATTGTTTAAACTCTTGAAAGTTTTATCTATGCTTCACTCCCAGTGATCAGTCCCAGTACTGATGCTATGTTAAATTACTTCATTTGATTTACTTATGCATTTTCCAATTGATTTATTTGCAGACAAATATGCACTCGAGGCATGGGCTTTATGATGACTTCCATAAGGTTTAAAGGCTGACAGTTCTCTCTTGATATATAGCTTGTCTGTTCTTGAGCTCAGGAGAGCTATGAATTGTCATGGCAGCTCTATAAATTTACATTTCGTCGTAATATTAAGGAAAGCCCAGGAATCATTTCCAGTATTAATGACTCAAGCACACCTATTTCTGTCTACATGAGTTGTAAAAATCTCAAAATAATCGCCCATGCAGAGATATTATAAGTTTCTGATAATTTTTTTAGCACTTTAATGAAGTTTTGATAAATAATAGGGAGAATAGAGGCAGTTCACAAAATAAGCATATTTATTACATAAATTAATTAAACATAATTACATACGTAATTATTATTATTACTTGCTAGTGTCTGAAATGAAGCAAAAAATAGTAAAAACTTTCATGTCCAAAGTCTCACAATCATTCACCAAGCAGAATTTTTTTCTAGTACTTCTCAAAATACATTGCCTGATTAAAGAAAAATGTGCCTTTGTTAACTGAAGTATCACTGTATATTTCAAAAGTGGAAAGTAAATATTAATACTTCATTGTTGTAGTTCAAAATGGAATAATTTTGCGTTGATTTTTAACAAAACTTTCAGCATGGACTAGCAATAAGTTTCATACTTGGTATTTCAACTTCAAATTTTTTGGATAATTTCAGCAATGCTTTTGGTTTTTTTTTAAATTATGATTAAACATAGTGGCAAATATTATGGAGAAATATGACCTCTCTTGTCCAAATAAAACCATTGTGAAAAGTAAGTTATTCTTATTCTTACCATGTGATTTAAAATTTTGTGTGCCAATTTCTATTTGTACAAATAATAATACTAGATAGACTCATGAACTTTTCAGTCACAAAAAACAAAACAAAATACAAAGCAAAAAAACCAAACCTTTGCCAAGAACAAAATTCTGCTCATGGCTGAGAAATGTGTCTTATGGGAGAAAATTACAGTGTAGTTTGCTCCCATTTTTAAAACATGCACTTCTAATATGCTGTTGAAGGGTAAAATATATCTCCCAGTGGAACATGACAGGATTCTTCTCAGTCTATTTTATGCTTCTTATCTATCACTCCATAGATTTTTCAGAATGGAACCATCTTTAAATTTATATCCCTCTATCCCTACTTTGTTGAGGGTTTTTATCAAGAAAGGATGCTTTATTTTGTCAAATGCTATGTCTGCCTCTATTGAGAGGATCATATGGTTCTTATTCTTTCTTTTATTAATGTGGTGTATCACACTGATTGATTTGCAGATGCTGAACCACAACTGCAGCCCAGGGATAAATACCATTTGGTCATAGTGAATAATCCTTTTAATGTACTGTTGGATCCAATTAGCTAGATCTTGTTGAGAATTTTTGCATCCATGTTCACTAGGGATATTGGTCTGTAATTCTCCTTCTTAGTGGGGTCTTTGTCTGGTTTTGGAATCAAGGTAATGCTGGCCTCATAGAATGACTTTGGAAGTTTTCCTTCTATTTATATTTTTTGGAACAGTTTCAGAAGCATAAGTATTAATTCTTCTTTAAATGTTTGGTAGAATTCCCCTGAGAAGCCTTCTGGCCCTGGACTCTTGTTTGTTGGGAAATTTTTGATTAATGATTCAATTTCTTTGCTGGTTATGGGTCTGTTCAGATTTTCTATTTCTTCCTCTTTCAGTTTGGTAGTTTGCATGTTTCTAGGAATTTATCCATTTCTTCCAGATTGCCTAATTTGTTGGCATATAATTGCTTATAATATTCTCTTATAATTGTTTGTATTTTGGCAGTGTTGGTTGTGATCATTCCTCTTTCATTTGTGATTTTATTTATTTGGTCCTTTCTCTTTTCTTTTTGATAAGTCTGGCTAGGAGTTTATTTTGTTAATTCTTTCAAGGAACCAGCTTGTAGTTTCACTGAACTGTTTTACTGGGTTTTTGTTTGTTTCTATACAATTGATTTCTGCTCTAATCTTTATTATTTCCCTCCTCCTGCTGGATTTAAGCTTTATTCGCTGTCCTTTTTCCAGCTCCTTTAGGTGTGAGGCTAGGTTGTGTATTTGACACTTTTTCTTTTGCTTCTTGAGGAAGGCCTGTATTACTATGTACTTCCCTCACAGACTGCCTTTGCTGCATCCCAAAGGTTTTGAACTGTCATGTTTTCATTTTCATTTGCTTCCACGTATTTTTTTTTATTCTTCTTTAATTTCCTGGTTAACGCATTCATTCTTTAGTAGTATGTTCTTTAACCTCCATGTATTTGTGGTCCTTCCAAATTTTTTCTTGCAGTTGACTTCAAGTTTCATAGCATTGTGGTCTGAAAATATGCATGACATGATCTCAATCTTTTTGTACCAGTTAAGGGCTGATTTGTGACCCAATATGTCATCTATTTTGGGGAGTGTTTCATGTGCATTGAAAAAAATGTGCATTTTGCTGGGCGCCTGGGTGGCTCAGTTAT
>NC_138376.1:48424241-48453543 GCF_054177405.1 Leptonychotes weddellii | reverse complement strand
CCCTGCTCGGCGGGGGGCCTGCTTCTCCTTCTCCCACTCCCCCTGCTTGTGTTCCCTCTCGCTGTCTGTCAAATAAAGTCTTTAAAAATAATAATAATAAATGTCTTAAAATAATCTTAAAAAAAAATGTGCATTTGCTGTTTTAGGATGAAATGCTCTAAACATATCTGTTAAGTCCCTCTGCTCCAGTTGTCATTCAAAGCCCTTGTTTCCTTGTTGATCTTCTGTTTAAATTATCTGTCCAGGGGCGCCTGGGTGGCTCAGTCATTAAGCGTCTGCCTTCGGCTCAGGTCATGATCCCAGGGTCCTGGGATCGAGCCACAGATTGGGCTCCAGCCCCACATCAGGCTCCCTGCTCAGTGGGAAGCCTGCTTCTCCCTCTCCCACTCCCCCTGCTTGTGTTCCTTCTCTCACTGTCTCTCTCTCTCTCTCTGTCAAATAAATAAATAAAATCTTTAAAAAAAAATCTTTAAATGATCTGTCCATTGCTATAAGTGGGGTGCTGACGTCCCCTACTATTATTGTATTATTATCAATGAGTTTTTTTGTTATTGATTGATTTCTATATTTGGCTGCTCCCAAATTAGGAGCATAAATATTTACAATTGTTAGATCTTCTTATTAGATAGACCCTTTAATTATGAGACAGTGTCCTTCCTCATCCCTTACTACGGTCTTTGGTTTAAAATCTAGTTTGTCTGATATAAGTATGGCTACTTCAGCTTTCTTTTGATGTCTATTAGCATGATAAATAGTTTTCCACCCCCTCACTTTCAATTTGGAGGTGTCTTTGGGTCTAAAAAAAAAAGAGATAGAGAGAGAAAGAGAGAAAAGAAAATGAAAAAACAAACGAACAAACAAAAAAATATAAGCCTGATTCCAAAGAAGATAAAGAAAGTGAAGGGGCGCCTGGGTGGCTCAGTTGGTTAGGCGACTGCCTTCGGCTCAGGTCATGATCCTGGAGTCCCGGGATCGAGTCCCGCATTGGGCTCCCTGCTCGGCAGGGAGTCTGCTTCTCCCTCTGACCCTCCTTCCTCTCATGCTCTCTCTCATTCTCTCTCTCTCAAAAAAAAAAAAAAAAAAAAAAAAGTTAAAAAAAAAAAAAAAGAAAGTGGAAAAAAAAAAAAATACAGCCTGGTCCTATTTCCACCAGAACTGAAGGGGACGCTGTGAGGCACTATAGGATCAGTAGACTCAACTCATGTGCATGTGACATGCTGCCTGTGTCGTTCCTCTGGGGGAGAGATATGCTGTGCTGGCTCAGAGTCAATCCTCCCCAGTAACAAAAACACTTGCCAAGCACAGGGGGACTGGGTTTGATGTAAGTGGAGGTAGGAGCCACTATGTTGCTCTCTGAAGTCCAACCGTGTTGGTAGCAAGGGTAAAATGGTGCTAACCCACTTTCTCTCCACAGACGGGGAATCTCACAGCCCCCGCTGTTCAGGAAGCCCTCAGAGAAAGGTGAAGGGCAGTCAGCATGCCCCATGTGACAGCTCTCCTGCCTTTTATTTTTTGGCACAGCTGGGATTCAAAACTCCAAATCTTAAAGGAGCCAGCACCCCTTGGATCTGCTCCCTCCTCTAGATTAGAGCCTATCTGTGCTCTGACTAGTGCCCTCTGTCCCACAAAAACAGCCCCATGCCTGCACAGTGGGCAAAATCTATGGTGTAAACAGCAAAAAGCAATGACCAGACTATGCGCCCTCTGCTAGCACTTCTTTGCCCTGACAATGAAAGGCCATTTGCTGGCGCCTGCAGGGTCTTTTGTCCTTGGAGAGGAAGGATACCCTCTTCCATACGTACTCCAGGAAAGGGAATGATCTCTCCCAGAGTGACCCAGGAGATTCCTCACCAACTTGTGGGCGCCCCCAGGCCAGAGCCATCCTTCTCATCAGGAGCAGATGCTATAGCTCTGCTCTGGTGAAAGTCACGCCCTTCCAAAAGCTCAGAGTCTGAGTGACACTCACTGTTTGCAAAACACCTGTGCCACTCAGTTCCCCCAGCTCCCCAGTCTGTTGTCTGAGAGGTTTTCTTGTGCGAAGGGAAGCTGCACTCTCTCAACCTCTCTCTCTCTCTCCCATTTATCTCCCCGCAGAAAGGATTCCCTCCCCTCCACAGCATGGCAGCTTTTCTCTCCCCCAATTCACTTCCACACACCTCTCACCTGCCATGCTGTCTCCTTCCAACTGTGGAAATCCTTATTCCAAACCTCAGGTCAATTTCCTAGGTGTTCCAAGTGATCTGACCTCAATACAGCCATGTTCAAGGGACAAGGAAAGCGCTAGGTCCCCCTACTTCTCTGCCATCTTAACTCTACCTCCTGAAAGCCAGTTTTTAAAAATTGTTCCCAGGAGCAACTCACAAGACAATAAGGGAGTAGGACCCAGAAGGAGAGGAGGCCAAACTGGGGTGCTTCATGCCTGCTCCTATTATTATAAAACCAGAGGTATTCTTGCTGTTCTCTCTCTTCAGAAAAAAAAAAAAAATATTTTAAATAATCCAACACCATTCATGACTAAAAGCCTCAACAAAGGAATAGACAAGAACTTCTTCAATTTAATAAAGGACATCTATTTAAAAAAAAAAAACTACAGTGATATTTAATGAAAGGTATCTGGATGATCCTTTCTAAGATGAGGAACAAGGCAAGCATATTTTCTCTCATCACTCTATTCAATACCATACTGAAAATTCTAACTACTATAATAGAAAAAAATGAAATAAATAGTACACAGACTGGAAAAGAAGGAATGAAATTGTCTTTTTCATAGGTGATATAGTTGCTATGTAGAATATATTTTTAAAAATCAGCAACAACAGCAACAAAAACAAAACAAAACAAATTTCCAGGAACTAACAAGCAAAGATAATAGCAAGGTCAAAGGATAAAATTCGATATACAAAAGTCAAACACCTTATATATATTACAATGAATATTGGGAATTTGAAATAAAAAATAACAATACCATTTATAATAACACTGAAGATTAAATATTCAAATATAAATCTAATAAAATATATGGTATATTTATATACAGAAACTACAAAACTCTGATGAAATGAAATAAAAAATGATACAAAAATTGAAAAGATATTCTGTGTTCATAAGTTGAAATACGTAATATTCTTAAAATGCAATTCTTCCCGATTTGATCTATGTATTCAATGCAATTCCAATTAAAAAATTCCAGCAAGTTATCTGATAGATAACGACAAATTGATTTTAAAGTATACAGGAAAGGCAAAAGATCTAAAACATTCAATATGATGCTGGAGAAAAAAAAATGGGGGATAACGCCATCCAATGTTAAGACTTATAATAAAACTATAATAATACAGTATTATAATGATGAAAGTACAGAGGAGACACAGATCAAAAGAACAAAATGCAGAGCCCAGAAATAAACCCACACAAATATCATTAACTAATCCTCAAAAAAGGCACAAAGGCAACTCAATACAGGAAGGGTAGTCTTTCAACAAATGGTATAAGACTTCGACGTCTATACACAAGAAAATGAAAGTAGACAAAGACCTTACACCTTCCATAAATAGTAACTCAAAATGGTTTATAGAATTAAATGTAAAATATGAAACTATAAAACATGTACAAGAAACTGTGAGAGAAAATCTGTATGACAATAAGTTCTGTGGTAAGCCTTTAGATTCAACACCAAAAGCATGGTCCATAAAAGAAAAAAAAATTGATAACTTGGAATTTATTAAAATTTCTAACTTCTGCTGTGTGGAAGACACTGCTAAGAGAATCAAAAGACAAGCCATAATTCTGGAGAAACTGTTTGGAAAACATATATGTGATAAAGGTCTTATAACGCAAAACATACCAAAAATGTTTAAAACTCAACAATAAGAAAACAAACCCAAATTAAAAAAATGTTCATAAGATCTAACAGACATTTCACTAAAGAAGATGCACAGGTGGCAAATGAGCATCAGAAAAGAATTATACCATCATATGTTATTTGTGAATTGCCAATTAAAATGAGATACTGGCATACACCTGTTAGAATGGTTAAAATGCAAAAAACTGAGAATACCAAATGCTGGTGAGGATATAAAGCTACAGGAACTCTCATTCATTGCTGGTGGGAATGTCAAATGGTACAGCTCAGGTCATGGTCCCAGGGTCCTGGGATCGAGCCCCACATTGGGCTCCCTGCTCGGCAGGTAGCCTGCTTCTCCTCTCCCACTCCCCCTGCTTGTGTTCCCTCTCTTGCTATGTCTCTGTCAAATAAATAAATAAAATCTTAAAAAAAAAAGGTAAAAATGTCTTAAAATATGATCCAGTGATCATGTTCCTAGGTATTTTCACAAATGAACTGTGAATGTTTATAGCATTTTATTCATAATCACCAAAACCTGGAAATAATCAAGTGTACTTCAATAAGTGAATCAATAAACAAACTGTTGTACGTATATATAATGAACTATTTCATGACAGAATGAAGTAAGTTATCCAGACACACTTACATTGATGAACTTTAAATGCATATTGCTAAATGAAATAAACTCGTCAGAAAATACTACTTGTATGATTCAAATTATATGACATTCTAGAAAGGCAAAACCATGTCGACAGAAAAAGGTAAGTGGTTTTCAGGTGTTTATGTGTAAAGGTTGAAGGTTTATATAGTGAAGCCCAGGAGACTTGGATGGGGAGTAAAGCTATTCTGTACTATACTGTATTGGTGGATAGACACATAGTGCTCTGCAATTGTCAAAATCCATAGAATTTTACAGCACAAAGATTGAACCTAAATGTATGAAAATGTTTAAAAAATCATTTAGGAGGTCAGGGGATCCCTAGACAGAATAAGACATGTAACAAAAACATCCGACTGTATTACAAATGTGTAAAACAAACTCATTGAACAGGGTAAGGGGAAAGGTGCCAATGTAGGTAACTTTGGCAATCAGTAGATTATGTAAGACTAAAGGTTAAAGAAATTGTACACAAACTTGTTGATAAAGTTGTTTGCCAGTAACAATGCTGTTACTTCTATATTTGTATATTAGAAATTGAACAGTTGAGTAAATGGGTGGCATATGTAGATGTCAGGTTTCTCAACGTTGGAATAAGAGGTTATTCATAAGCAGGGTGGGGGCTAGAATTCTAGAATACCCATTCCAAAATGGATTAGAATTGGAGACATCAATCCAATTATGTGCTTAGCACAAAATAGACAGAGATGGCTACACATAGAAATTTGTATATAGATATATGTATATGCATGAGTTAGTATACACATATTTATTTTATTGCTCTGTCAGCTGAAAGGGCCTAGAAGCCACAATACCCCAGCAACATCCCAAGCAGGAACAAGCACAGCTGGCACTCAGATCTTGGTTTCTAAAGCCATTCTTCAATAAGAAGGAACAATACAGGGACGTCTGGATGGCTTAGTTGGTGACAAATAAATAAATAAAACCTTAAAAAAAAAGAAGAAGAAGGAACCAATACTGCCTCGGAGAAATGATTGATTCCTGTACTCAGGCAGAGAATAAATGAGATAAGCCTGAAGCATTTTTTTTGTAGGGCCAGGAAACAACAAAATGCTCAAAAGAAACACACGCAGAATAATTGGGATATGCCAAAGAGATATAGAAACTGACTGAAATGACCAAAAGTGGAATAATCTAAACAATAAAATAGAGTAGAATTGAATTATAACCCCAAAAATAAAATAAGTATTTATGAGTCCAAACTGATATAAATAAAATAATAAATAAGGAAAAAAGTCAATCTCCCATGCAAAATAATGCCAATAAATTATGCAGATATTACTCCCTCAAGGACGTGTGGTCTGAGCCTACTGATTTCTTTTCTTTCCAAAGAATACAATATGGAAATAGGAAGAAATCAAGGATAACTATTCAGTAGACCAACCTTACAAAAACTATCTCAGCCAGGTGATAAAGTTTAACATTCATGGTGATAAATCATGTTGATAGTATGTACCACTGTGATGATGTGATGAGAATGGTGTTTTACTTCTGTGGGCTTCCTACCAAAAACATGCCCCTAGTTTGATCAAACAGACAAAACCAGTTAAGAAACATTCTACCAAAGACCTGACCAATACTACTCAAAACTGTCAAGTTCATCAAAAACAAAGAAAGTCTCAGAATCTGTTTCAGCCAAGAGGAGCCTAGGAGACATAACAATTAAACGTAATGTGCAAACTTAAATGGGATCCTGGAACAAAAATAACATGAGGTAAAACCCAAGGAAATCCTAATAAACTATGCAATTTAACTGACAATGACTTATCAATGTTGGTTCATTTATTGTAACAAATTGTGGTTAAAATATGAGAATGTTGGGGGCGCCTGGGTAGCATAGTTGGTTAAGCGTCTGACTCTTGGTTTTGGCTCAGGTCATGATCTCAAAGTCATGAGATCGAGTCCCATGTCCAGCTCTGTGCTCAGCACAGAGTCTGCTTGAGATTCTCTCTCCTCTGCCCTTCCCGCTCCCTATCAAATAAATATATTAAAAAAAATGAGACTGTTAATAATAGGGGAAACTGTGTTTGGAATATATGGGAACTCTGTACTATCTTCATAATTTTTCTCTAATTCTAAACTACTCTAAAATAAAAAGGTATATTTAAATAATATTTTTGTTGACCTTACCCCTGAAATTATTTGTGTAAAAATCAAGAATGATGCTAGGAATAACATAAAAGCCTACTCAATTCAACCTAAAATATGCCTCATTATATTAATGGATTATTTATAGAACATAGTTAAGCCTTATTAGAATGTGGTGAGTTAAATTTTTCCTGTTTTATTGCAGAAGAGCTATAAATACAGAAATAGAGGAAATAATGTTATTTTATTTTTTTCAACACTTCACCATATTTAAAAAGAAAATGTTAATACCAAAGTGGCATTTCTTAGTTCTGTCATTAAGTTGATTTGGAACTAATGTTTATATTGAATTTTGAGAACAAAGCAAATTTTCAGGCTATCTTCTTTTTAATGGGATTTTTATTATATTTGTGGTTGTAGGTTGGAACTCATCTCAATCTCATACTAATGGCCTGAAAAAATTTAACCTACTGCTCATAGGCAGTTTTGATGCTTAGAAGCAAGATGGTAATTTAGTCATTACTTATAGCCCTAAGTTTATTAAGATAGTACTATCCATCATAAACAGAAACATCCTCCTTTTGTACTTATATTCAGACGGGAATATCATATTGGAGAAATGCTTTCAAATGGAACTAAAAAAATTGGAATGCAATCTAGTTTTCCATTTAGGATCTTATGTAACCCTATCTATTCTGAAGAAAAAAATTCGCTCTTATTATATCTCTTCCTAATAATTCATATTTATGAAAATATGAAAAATTTACCTTCCTCTCAAATTCTTAAACACTCCCTTAATTTATGGCACACACTAAGTATTTGAAGTTCATTGAACTCCTTCATATGAGAAACTATAGTAAAATAAGTCATTTAATAAAAAATCAATAATATTGATTTTTAAGACTAAATCCATTCTGAAGGTGAGCATGTCATATATTTCTTTTTTTTTTTTTTTTATTTGACAGTGAGAGATACAGCGAGAGAGGGAACACAAGCAGGGGGAGTGGGAGAGGAAGAAGCAGGCTTCCCAAGGAGCAGGGAGCCCAACATGGGGCTCGATCCCAGGACCCCAGGATCATGACCTGAGCCGAAGGCAGATGCTTAACGACTGAGCCACCCAGGCGCCCCGCATGTCATATATTTCTTGATTTAAAAAACTGAGTAGATTGGACAATGTCTATTGAAATATCAATATCATTAAATATACAGAAATAGGAAAATGCCAATATGTAACAAATGTTCTGGATATTAACATATTAGATGTAAAGTATAATGAACTTGAAAACACACACACACACACACACACACACACTAGATTTGAGAATCAGATGCTACAGAATGATTAGGTATTCTCTGTTCTTCCCACCTCCATGATTGTGGGTGTTTTTCTAAAATAAAAATATCTCTAAGTTATGCTTCTATATGTGAAAGGTGATGGCATTTGCCTCTTGAGAACAACATTAACCAACTAATGGAATTGTGATACTTATATAAAAAGAGAGGGGTACCTAGATGTTGCAGTCAGTTAAGCACCTGACTCTTATTTTGGCTCAGGTCATGATCTCATGGTCATGAGATCGAGCCCCATGTCCGGCTCTATGCTCAGTGCGGAGTCGGCTTCAGATTCTCTCTCCCTCTCCCTCTGCCCCTCCCGCTCATG
This sequence comes from Leptonychotes weddellii, assembly GCF_054177405.1. Lineage (NCBI taxonomy): Eukaryota > Metazoa > Chordata > Mammalia > Carnivora > Phocidae > Leptonychotes > Leptonychotes weddellii. Next base: position 48,445,272 of record NC_138376.1, on the reverse strand, counting down.
CTCTCACACTCTCTCTCTCTCTAAAATAAATAAATAAATCTTAAAAAAATAAAATAAAAAGTGAGTATGAATAGAAGCTTGCATCATGCCAATTCATAATAGGAATTCCAATTCCTTATTTTCTTCCCCACACAATTTCATTTCTATCCCAAGATGTTAATAACAGAGTTTAGAATGCATATTGTGCACACATTTTTAGGAAATAACCTAATAGAGTTTGGAAAGTTACTAATAGATAAAATCTTATACTATAAACAATTTTTAAAGATTCTCCATTTTGACATTATAAATTATTGATTATATTATATGTAGAAGCAAACTAGTTTATATGTATCAGGATATTTCTATTGGATATTTTCAGATATGGGAGGAAAATGACCTGTTTTATTTATCTGATCTAAATGGCTGGGAATAAGAACTGTTGTTTTAGACTATAATGCAAAAACTGATTCAGGGATTTGTCATGTCTTTTCTTTTATAAAATTTGTTAATCAAGTATGAGTTAGTCATTATTTGCACAATGGCTATGTTAGCAATTATGGCATCAGCAGTGTTTTACCAAGCAAATAATTAAATTACTGTTATTAAGAGGACTTGCTAAAAAAGATATGTTGATTGATTTAGGAGTAGGAAGTAAAGCAAGAGGAGAACTAGGAGAATATGGTATCCTGGAACCTAAGTGAATGAAGTGTTTTCAGGCACAAAAAAATGCTTTTTCTGGGTAAAGTTAATCAGTCAAGAAAGACAAAGTAACATAAACACTTTGGATTTGACCATTGGACTTTGGAAGCCATATCTCTGTAACCCTCTATAGACCTGCGGTGGCAAAAGCCTAACTGCAGTGCACTGAAGAGAGAATTTTACATTGACTAATAGGAGACAAAAGTATATTCTACCCAACCAACTGAGAAGTGTTACTGGAAGCTGAGGAGAAGAGAAATGGACCAGTTACAAAAGGAAGATTAGGATCAATGAGTGTAATAAGATGAGAATAAGACAACATTTTTATATGTTCATAAGAATGATCTAGAAAAAAAGGAAAATTTGATAATGTGAGTAGGAGATGGTAAAATTACTGGAGTGATAGCCTTTTAGAGGATTAACAAGGATGAGATTTAGTGTAGTTTAGTTAAAGAAATAAATGAGAAAGAAGGCAAAACTATGACCAGAGAGGCTGGTGGGTATCAGATCTGGTGGTGGTAATTTCTGGAAGCTCTCTCCTGGTTGTTTCAGTGCCTCAGGGGATAGTAAGATTGCACTTGGACTGAATATTGGAGTTGAAATATCAAGACTCTGAGGAGAAAGAGAAGGCACTTGAAGTCATGCTTTAGAAGAGTTAGAGAATGAAGGACTAGGGAAATACAGTATGATTGCCAGGCAGCATTAGTTTTTGTGGTTACCACTTAATTTAATTACTTTATGTGACCTTTTAAAAGGTTTTGATGATATTTGTAGGGGCATATATTCTGTTAGTTTTTCACAAGTGAATTACCGTCAGTGGCAAAGAAAAAAAATAATTTTATTTTTTGTAAAGTGCATTTTAAGATGTTTTCATTAATGCAGTATGTTTAATTTTAAGAAAGGAAGCTTGTCTGAATTGAATTCTAAGTCACTGATCTGGGTTCTAGATACTTTATTAGAATAAAGTAAGATCTCATTCAATTTTTATAGTTACATCTGCATGGAGCCAATCCAGAAAATTCAGTAGAATTTATTTATATAGTAGGGCTGGTTTATAAACAATGCTTTCTAGAATGTCTGCATAAACTTTATAGATAATTTGAGAATGTTTTACTAGTTTCTTTTTCCTCTGAAAAACTTAATAGGGAGTGCATACAAATGAGTTCTTTAAAAGGAAAGCCATGAAGTTTATGTATATCCTACCTGTTGCACAGATTAATTATGTCACACTGGAAAGAGCATGTTGCATTTACATTCCCCTTAATATATTCTTGAAGGCTCCTTACATTTTACATAATGACAGTGTTGACCATGAATGCGGGGTATATTCTTTTCCCAATTACTTTATGTTTTAAATAGTATATTTATTCGGTTCCTGGGGAGAAGATTAATTTGAATATTTCTCTTATAGCATGTATATGTACTGAAATATTCAAGTGGTTTATTTTCTTCTCTTTACCTATTTACATTTTGGCCATTTTGTGGTGTTCAATTGCTTTTGGTAATAAGGATTCACAGCAGTATTTTTTGGATAATGAAAATCAAGTTGAAATTATAGGCAGCCATGAATTAGAACTGACAAAGTCAGTAGCCCTCCTATGGAGATGAGTATTAAACTTAGCTTTTGTATTTCAAAATGTAATCATGCAGTCTACCCTAAAATCATTCTTTTCTTAATAATTGAATCATAAAATTTTATACTGAAAAATGTAAACAATTTACCTATTTGTCCTAATTTAGCAATGAAATAACTATTTTCATATTTTTCAAAGAATAAATTCACATGTTTTTAAAATCATTCTTACAGATGTTGACTCTTGCCTTCACTACAAATCAAAGCAAAGCAATATAGACAGCTAAGTGGAATAAATCACACAGACATACAGAAGCGGAAATTGTTTGTAAACATGATCAGCTTGCTTGATGGACTTCCTTGGGTCACACACTTTTCCTGTTCAACTACTATCCACAGAGACAACCACATGAGGAGAGTCAGAAAACACTCTGTTAAGCATGTTGGTAAACAAACTATGTAACAGTGCGATTTGCCCACTGTCTCTGACATACTGTATTAAGTTATATTGTCTGTTTTAACTAAGCATCACTTACTATTTTAAGCAATCTTCTGCTTTTGCTAGAATTTTCTTGGCCATATGGTTCTGGTTAAAATCTGATAATGAGAGTGCTCTCAAGACATCTGGAAGGTGAAAAAGAAATGACAAGTGATTATTCCATGGGAACAGCTGTAAGCTTATCTGTGAACAAATGTGCAGTTTGCTAGCGCTTCGAGGTAAGTCTTTTGGAACCAATGCCTTCATTTCAACAATGGAAATGAATAAGGAAGAAAAAGGTGGAGAAGCTGCCACCATTGTTTTCATTTGCAGGAATAAAACAGGTTTAGCACTAATCTCAAGAACCCCTACAGATTTACCAGGAAATTCTTGGCTTACATATCACATGCAGGTCTCTCTGAACGAGAATTGTACAAACACACCAAAAAAAAGGTATAATGACAACATGACTCACCCCTATTGACTGCTTCCATTTCTAGGGTGTGGAGTTACAAACACCAGAAGGGAATCTATTATTTCCTTAATTTGGCTTGTGAGGCAGCCAGAGTCATTGCCCTGTCTTGATCAGTAGTAATTCTATTCTTGCAAACATTGTGAGACAGAGACTCCCCAGACAACTCAGCCAGAAATGGGAGAGGGCTGATTGTCAGTAACTTTTTTGTTTTCTCACATTTGATTTTCATAAAAATAATGTTGTGTAGGGGTGCCTGGGTGGCTCAGTTGGTTGGGCGTCTGCCTTCGGCTTGGGTCATGGTCCCGGGGTCCTGGGATGAAGCCCCACATTGGGCTCCTTGCTTGGCGGGAAGCCTGCTTCTCCCTCTGCCTGCTGATCCCCTCCTGCTTGTTCTCCCCCCTGACAGATTAATAAATGAAATCTTTAAAAAAAATAATAATAATGTCATGTAGAGCAGCCGTCTTAATCTTGGATATGGTTTGATGGGACTAAGACAGACCTACTAGAACTTCTGTTCAATTATATCTTAACCTTTCTAAATTTTAACTTTTGTCTACGTTTTATTACGTTACATAATATCTTACGTTAACATAATATCTTAGGTCTAATATTATGTAAAACATATAATACAATATAAATATATATCTATTGTAAGTGTAAACCAAGAAAATGTTGTTGGTGTTAGTCCAAATCAGCAATATTTGGAGACAATTGACTTAAACCTTGTCATATGTTATGAACTGGTAAAAGAAAGCTCTTGGTATTAAAATAGTTTTTAAACTTTTTTCAATTTTACCTTTTGTGATTTATAAATATTATGATATATTATTCTTTTATAATCAGAAAAAAATATATGTGGCAAAGTCACTTACTACTCATCACGTATATTTTCAACTCCTTTTATAGGTGGTACAATCTTCCAGGCTGAAGCATCTCAAAGCTAGTGCATATTCTTCCAGCTCTTTGTGCATGAATGAGACAGACTTGGCAAAGCTTTAGAACCCAAAGCAAAATTTACAGAAAATGAGATGTAAACTTTATTTATTAAATCAATGATATTTCAAAAATTCTTTGATATCACAATATAGCCATGACCAAACTGATTACTACAAAATGAAATTAATAATTAAAATCATGGGAAATCATGAAAAATTATGAATAAAGGTATTTCTGATCTTCAAGTCAGGAATTTTTAAGCATAACTATTTTGGAATGAAATGCGTCCCTACCAAAATTCTTATGTTGAAGTTCTAACTCCCCATGTGATTGTATGTAAAGACAGAGCCTCTTGAGGCACCTGAGTGGCCTAGTACATTAAGTGTCTGCCTTTAGCTCAGGTCATGATCCCAGGATCTTAGGATGGAGCCCCGTGTGGGGCTTCCTGCCCTGTGAGGAGTCTGCTTCTCCCTTTCCCGCTCTCCCCCCTGCTCGTGCTCTCTCTCTCTCTCTCTGTCAAATAAAGTCTTTAAAAAATAAATAAATAAAGACAGAGTCTCTAAGGAAGTAATTAGAATTAAATGAGGCCGTGAGGGTGGGGCCCTCATTCCATCAGAATGGTAGTTTATAAAAAGAAAAGGAGACACCAGAATTTGCAAAAAAGGCTACATGAGTACAGGAGAAAGAAAACATACTGTCTGCAAGCTGAGGAGAGAGATCTCACCAGAAATGAACTCTAATGGCACCTTGATCTTGAACTTCTAGTCTCCAGAACTGTGAAATAATAAATTTCTGGTGTTTAAGCCACCCAGCCTGTGGTATTTTGTTAAATATATGTTAAATAAATATTAAAAGCAATTCTCTGGTGAAGTCTCAGGAAGAAAAAAGGGGAGCTGTAGAGAAAGCTTCTATCATTTTAGAGATTATATATACCATCAAGAACAGAATGTTGGTAAAAATATGAACATTAAACGTTCTGGTAAGATCTCAAAATGAAGAATATGGTGTTTGAAACTGGAGGAAAGGCAATCCTTGTTATAAAATGGCAAGTAATTTGACTGAATTTTGTTCTAGTGTTTTGGGGAAAGTAGAACGTAATGAACTTAGATATTTAGTTGAAAAGATTTCTATCCAAAAGGAACCCAAACTGCAAGATTTGGAGAATTCTCATCCTATCCATATCGCAAAAAAAAAAAAAAGATAAAGCATGTGGTTGTACAATCACTCCATAAAAAGGTTATACATGATGTTAATTAGCCATCTCAACAGAAGCCAGGAACAGAAATGGGATTATACCAGCAGAGATACTGCCAGTTTAGACCAGAGGGAATAGAGAAGGTATTACATAAAGGAAGGCTTTCAGGATCTGCTGAGATTCTACAGAATAGAACAGTGGAGCTGTCCAGCTGTTGGCATGCATTTCCCTTCAAGAAAAGGGAAGAATGACCCTGAAGGTGATTCAGATCCTTAGGGCTGCCACTCCCACCACAGACCCAGAGCCTACTGCCTGGAAAAACAAGGCTTTTCCTCTTTGGTTTCAGAGGATTAGGACTACCTGCTTGGCTTCAGTGGGCCAGACTTCCTCTGCCCAGTGCCTTGGGAGCAGGGACAGGGGGTACACTACAAAAAAACCAGTGGTGAGAGAGTTTTGCCCAGAGCAAGAGGGCAGGGCTGCCTTCTAGAGTCTTGGGGTGGAGCTACCACTTCAATGAGCCTAGTGACTACAGCATGGAGTCAATTAAGATTATTCTCAAGCTTTAAGATCTAATGGCATTTGCCTGACTCATATTTCCTTGGAACCCATCATCCTTTTCTTCTTTCTGATTCCTCTTTTTTGGAATGGAAATGTTTATCCTATGCCTGCCCCACCATCATATTTTGGCATCACATAACTTGTCTGGTTTCACAGTTCACAGCTAGAGAGAATTTTGCCTCAAGATGAATCATACCTTTAGTTTCACCCATACATGATTTAGATGATATTTAAATGAGACTTTGAAACTGATGCTGGAATGGGTTAAGACTTTTGAGGTGTGGGGATGGGGTAAATATAGGACAGGTTTTGGAGAGACAGAGGGCAGAATGTTATAGGCTCAATTGTGTGCACCTAAAATTCACATGTTGAAGACTTAATCCCCAGTATAACTGTATTTGAAAACAGGGACTTTGAAGAGGTAATTAGGTTAAGTGGGGTCCTAAGGATGGGTCCCTAATCCAATAGGATGGTTGTCCTTATATAAGAAAAGACATCAGAATTGTCTCTCTCCATGCACACACAGAGAAAAGGCTATGTGAAGACATAGCAAGAAAACATTGTCTGTAAGCTGAGGAGAAAGGTTTCACTAGAAACCAAGACTGAAAGCAACTTGATCTTGGACTCTTGAGCCTCCAGAATTATGAGAAAATAAATTTCTGTTGAAACCATCCAGTTTATGGTATTTTGTTATGGCAGCCTAAGCAGATTAATACAATGACTAATGGAAAACAAAACAAAAACAAGAATTTTTAGCTGTATAACTATTAAAGCCACCTTTACATTAAATGCCTGAGATAAATAAAATTGAGTCAAATGACAGGTTAGGAAAATTTTTTCAATATAAATGACATGTAACTGATTTAGTATGCATAAAAATTTTAGAAGTCAATGCATATGAAAATAACTAACTTTTTCAGTTATGAATGGGAATTTGTAATTGAAAAGAAAGATTTCTTATATTTATATTATATTATAATGTATATTATGTAATTATTGTAATAAATGGAAATGGAAAATATTAAAATCTTTCATTTTTCCAATATTAAAGGAATGTCATTTTAAAGTATATTTTTATTATAAATTGGCCGAGATCAGAATCTGTCATCTGTATATCTAATTTCATACCTCCCTATAATTAAAATTAACAGGGATACAGGGACAGAGGTACTTTATTAACCATGGTGGCCAGGTTATGCTGAGTAAGTGAACTCTGGAATTGTGATTTTAGAAGTTTACTTCTTGGTTATGTCTAATGCAGAACAGTGTTTCTTCCTTGTCAGAAAAAGAGTAGAGAAAGGAAGAAACAGTCACAGAAAATTAAATGCCAAGACTGGAAGTAATACAAGTACCTTGTACAATAACATATTAACTGGGACTAATCATACAGCCTTGCTCAACAGCAAAAAAAGCAAGAAAGTGCCAGCTGCCAGGAAAACTAAATAAAGCTGAAGCTTAGAAGCCTCCACCACAGGCCTCAGATAATATACTGACACAAGAATAAATTTAAACTATTCTAAAGCATGTTTTAAAATATGCATTGGTGTCCTTAAAATGTTTGTTTGCTTTGAGCCAGTATATTTCTTTCTTTAAACTATGCAAAATATAAGAGATGACATTTTTAGTATTTATTATATGCTAGGTATTTGGTTAATTTCTTATAAATTCTCATTTATATATGAGAATATAATATATTATATTCAAAAGTATGAACTAGTTATTATCATTATCTTTATTAAAATTGATAAAGAAAGACATAGAGAAGCTTTAATAATTTAATGTCACTTGGCTAATAAATTTCAGAGCTATAACTTTAATCCAGGTAATATTAATCAAAGCCAGTGGTCTTAATCCCTACATATTACCAAATGATACCCCAAAAATATGCTCAAGGATGTCTATCAAAAAAGTTTCGCCAATATTGAGTGATATTTTGAAAACAAGTTTAACATTAGGACACTGGTAAACTAAAGTGAGATGTAGTCATGATGAAACAAAGTAGCAATAAACAAAACTGTTTGAAATGAATTTAATGATTTTGAAAATACTTTTTTTTTTAAAGATTTTATTTATTTATTTATTTGACAGAGAGAGACACAGCTTGAGAAAGGGAACACAAGCAGGAGGAGTGGGAGAGGGAGAAGCAGGCTTCCCGCGGAGCAGGGAGCCCGATGCGGGGCTCGATCCCAGGACCCTGGGATCATGACCTGAGCTGAAGGCAGACGCTTAACGACTGAGCCACCCAGGCGCCCCGATTTTGAAAATACTTAAAAACAGAAAACAAACAAACAAATGCAGTATACAAAAACCAGTATACTCTTTCTCATTTTAGTCATTCATTCAATTGAACAAATATTAGTTGTGCAAACATTATTTGCTAGACACTCTACCCTGGTATTAAGGATTGTAGAGAAAAAGAAAAGGAGCTGGAAAGAGAGAGAGAGAGAAGGGCAGGGCAGGGCAGGGATGGAGAAGGGAAGTGCAGGGATGGGGAAGGGAAGGGAAGGGTAAGGAAGGGAAGATGATTTGTCAGAAGCTCAGCTGAGCTAGAGGGAACTGAGCTGCAAGGTATCAGAGTAGCTGATGAAGACAGCAAACCAAATGAAAGTAGCAGTTGAAACTTAATCATTTACTGTGATAGCATAAACAAGAAGCTAAACTGGCAAAAGTGCCAACTCCCCAATTCCATTCCCCCCCTTGGCACTGCATGCAGTGTGTCTCACTGCTGAGGGGCCTTAAGCAAAAGGATTCTATTGTTTAAAAGATTTGGGAGCTGGTAAGATGGAGAGGGTGATGCACTGGAATGGAAAAGTAGAATAGTTAATGTGGAAAAAGATGTCTTCAAGGTTCTCCCCACTCCACCTAATAAGAAGTTAAGGCAGAGGAACCTAAAGAAAGTCTCAACAGAAGGTCCTCAATCAAATGGCCTCTGAATGGAGGTCCTCTGAGCTAAGAATACAGATGTATATGCACAAGAGCATCACCTGCGGGTAGGCCTGAGTCCTTGACTGCAACTCCCTGATTCAGAGACTGTAATGCAGTGGCTGTTTACCAAGTCTAGTGTGGGGAATGCCATTTTTCTGCCTAGTAAAGCAACTGTAATAGCCTATAGCTGGGTCTGAAAAGTCACATATGTTTTGGGCTGGAGAGGTGTCTAGGAGCTATGTTCTTAAAACCTGATATGTGAGAAATAGTGTGTGCATATTATATTATTAATTAATTAATTAATATTTTCACAGAAAAATAATTTTATAAATTATTAATCGTCATCATCTTTAATGGAGCGCCTGGGTGGCTCAGTCGCTAAGCGTCTGCCTTCGGCTCAGGTCATGATCCCAGAGTCCTGGAATCGAGCCCCGCATCGGGCTCCCTGCTCAGCGGGGAGCCTGCTTCTCCCTCTCCCACTCCCCCTTCTTGTGTTCCCTCTCTCGCTGTGTCTCTCTCTGTCAAGTAAATAAATAAAATCTTAAAAAAAAAGTCATCTTTAATCAATGGGATTATGATTTTTGTTATTGCTAATATGTACATATTAAAATGAGACTGTAATGAGAGTTCAGAAGACTAGTGGTCACTTCCTAACCAAAAAGATACTGTGAGTTAGGATGAACTTCCCAGTGACAGGTTTCTTCTATTTACAAATAATATCCTTTCTCACCTCTGTTATGCTGTGTCAGCTTTTACTGTATTGGAAAGGGCTAAAATTGGGAGAAATCATGACTTGCACTTCTGCATGAAAGCAGAATTTTGTTTTCCTCTATATTAATAATCCTTCAGAAAATAAAATTGGGAGCAAAGTGGAGACATACATACCCAGTTTCCTAAAGCGGAAACATCAAGAGTAACTAGTATAATTTGGCAAGCCAAATTGACCTTAGTTATCTAAAAATATATCATCCCAACCACATAAGGGCTAAGTCAAATAAAAAAAGGCAATGGCACTATTGATAATCTGTATAATACATTGGCATGAAAACACTGGAGACAAGGCAATAAACTTGGTTGGGAAAGAGTTAATGCAGATCAGCACTAGGATGATAGAATTGGAAATCAAAGAGAAAGAACAGATGGGAAAGAGTTTACAGAATGAAAATCTGTGGGATTTAGGAATTAATTGGTTGTGGAGAAGAGGGAGTGGTAAACAATTACTCTGAGGTTTCAAATCTAGTTGACTTAACAAATTGTGATGTTATCTCTCTATATAAAGTACTTAGCCATGTTTCTCTGAGATTCAGCTTATCATGATTTTATTATGTTTCCCCAGATTCAGCTGAGTTGGGTTTTCACTCAATCAATCCAATCAATAAACAACCAGTGATGACATGGAAACAATATAAGTCTGAACCTTGGAAAGATATATCTGAATATTCTACACATGAATAACCTGTGTGTGTGTGTGTGAGAGAGAGGGAGGGAGATAGAGAGTGCAAAATGTGCAGAAGAGCAATAATAATAAGCACGTGCCCAGCCATTAATCTGTGCTAAGCATTGTTCTTAATGTGACTTTTTATGCATGAACTCATTCAAACCTCAAACAAAAATCATAATTAGGTACTATTATTATCTTGATTTTTACAAATGAGGAAACTGTGGCTTGGAGATTTCATTTTCCCTAGGGCCAGAGAACCAGTATGTGGAGACACAAAGACTCATTTCAAGTCATTCTGATTCCAAGGCCTACAATAAGTCCTTATAATATCCTTCACTTTCCCAACCCAGTGTAGTTGGGGAGAATGGCTATGTAGACCTCCAAATCTGGGGTCCTTTGGCAACAAAGACGTGGCGGGGCTTAGAAGCAAGGAGAAGCTCACTTGTGGGAGAAGCCCTGCCACTCAGATTTCCTGAAGCATAGGATGAAAATTGCTAGTGCTCGAAGAGGCAAAGTGGGTTTAATCCATGATCCATGGCTGGAACAACTCAACACTCCATGAAAGCCTGGATACAGAACTGAATTGGGTGGGATTAGGAGATTTAACCACTAAAAAGACTGAGTTCCCTAATTAGAAGGACAATGCTAGGTTATGGAGCCTGTGTTCTAAAATGATTCTAAAACATTCCTCTCACCTTTAAATCCCCCTCAGGATAAACTCATAAGACTTCATCTGCGTTCAAGAATATATGAGAGAAGTATATAATAAATTATAGGAGTGTAATGTACAGCATGGTGCTAAACTAATAATACTATATTGCATACTTGCAAGTTGCTAAGAGGGTAGATCTTAAGAGTTTTCATCACCAGAAAAAAAATTGAAACTATGTATGGTGACAGATGCTAACTAGACTTGTTGCGATAATCATTTTGCAATATATATAAATATCAAATGTTGTACACCTGAAACTAATATAAGGTGACATATCAATCATACCTCAGTAAATAAATATATAATGGGAAAAATTCAGGCCCAGACAGACTAAGCAATCTAGACATAATGATGAACTCTGTAGACTTGCCACACTGCACAGACTGATAGGCTTCAAATACAGATCACTATAGACCTTTTCAGAACCATAACAAATAGACTAACATGAATATTATTTTACCACCTAATATTCTTTATCTTCTTCTTCCTCAGGAATCTGTCTCCACATTCTGTTTTGACAACTTGTGTAATTCAAGGGAAAATGACTTCATCCAAAACCCAGAGGTTAACCCTGATAAAGAACAATAATCAGAGCAATTCTGCCCACTTTGGTGGTGACAAATTAGGAATGGACTCATATCTTAATAGGTTGAATGAGACAAAAGGTTTTCTGGATGTTTTTAGAAAGGTTCATAATAGTTTATTGTTGTTTTTTTTCCCCCACAAGTAATTCATTCCCACTTTCTGTAAATGAAGAGTTCTTACCCCAGTTGCTCTTGGCACTCAGTATTATGATCAGAAGTCAATCAGCCACAAAAAGAAGGTAGTATTCAAGATGGCAGTTTGGAGAGACAAAGAGCAAAGACTTCTAGAATATTTTTCAATGGCTAGATCCACTGATCCTGATACTTGTCCTAACTTTGGGTACACATTTATGTGAAATAATTGTTCTTATTATTTAAGCCAGTGTGAAGCAAAGTACATGTTTCTTACAGAGAAATGTATTCTATTGATATGTTGACAGTTTGGTTAAACTGAGCAGTTCCGATATATGCCTGTTTGGTTTTATAGGTCATTTGACACCTTGATCCCTCTAGAAAGAATAATACTCTGGATATACTGACTGCTGTGTCTGGACCCACAAACACAGACATACTGATTGTCTTAGTCACACTAATTATGATAGTCACACAGGTCCAGTACCTAAAAGTCCCTGTGCATCTGCCCAGCTTATGTCTCAAGAAATCTTTCAGTCATGTGCAAACAGGAAAGTATCTACCCTCCCTAGGTTCTTTTATGCTACTGCATTTAGCTGGGTGGTGGACTGGAGGCCTGGCTCAGCTAGGACAGCGGGGCTCTCTCTCTCCAAGTGGTCCCTTCATTTCAAACACTTTCATGGTGCTGTGGCCACCAACGGGAAATCACCTAACAGTGTTAACATAGCAGCTGCAAGATTGCTTAAGGCCTACCTTTCCTAGTCTCATGATATCACTTCTCCTACATTCTATTGGTCAAGCAAATCACAGGCCAGTCCAAACTCAAGGAGAGTAGAAATAAACCTACATTTATTTTTTTCCCCTGGAAATTAAACTATACATTATCTAGCAAAGGCTCTGAGAATGGATACTTGAATAAAAGGAATCTGTCACCTGAGTTAACACATGATTATCACTACCTGATAGACAGGTTTAGCGATGCTATTTAAGAGCAACAATTTATGCATAGTACTTTATTTTTTTTTTAAAGATTTTATTTATTTATTTGAGGGAGAGAGAATGAGAGACAGAGAGCATGAGAGGGAGGAGGGTCAGAGGGAGAAGCAGACTCCTCGCCGAGCAGGGAGCCCGATGCGGGACTCAATCCCGGGACTCCAGGATCATGACCTGAGCCGAAGGCAGTCGCTTAACCAACTGAGCCACCCAGGCGCCCTATGCATAGTACTTCAAATAGGTTTTTCTAATGACTTTTAAATTGTTTTTCATTAGTCTCTTGATTTAAAGATGGGAGAGGGCAATTGGGGACAAGCTGATGAAGGAAGTTAACCCTCAGTTCCACTCAACCTTCTCACTTCATTTTTTTTTTTTTTTTTAAGATTTATTAGAGAGCACTAGGAGAAACAGGCTCTCTGCTGAGCAGGGAGCCCAATCAGAGCTTGATCCCTGGACTCCGAGATTATGACCTGGGCGGAAGGCAGATGCCTAACTGAGTGAGCCACACAGGTGTTCCAACCCTCTCACTTCCTACTCAACCATAGTAGCCTAACTTTATCTGTCTTACATATTGAGTTTCTGGACAATATTTTATTAGAAAAGTAATTCTATTGTTAAAAAATATTTTAATGAACTTTACATATTTTTTATATTATTTTGTATAGTTTATCACATTTTAGCAATTTGGGATTCATAGTCTTATATTAAAAAAAAAAGCAAACCTGTAGTTCAAATTTCTCATATTCAAGTTTAGCTCATGTTTCAGGATGGTATTTTGTACAAAGGTATGAGTCTGCCTGACTATACACAGAAAAATTTAGGATTATTAAGTTATCTACTATAACAATATCAGATTATATGCCCATTGCTTATCTAGTACCAGCATTACAATTTGACATTGTTCTTGAGTTTGAGTAAGAGTAACAACATTTTCAGTACAGTAAGGAAATTTTACTTTTTTTTTTTAAAGATTTTATTTATTTATTTGACAGAGAGCAGGTAAGAGAGCAAGAGAAAGCACAAGCAGGGGGGCCAGCAGAGGGAGAGGGAGAAGCAGTCTCCCCACTGAGCAGGGAGCCCGAAGATGTGGGGCTTGATCCCAGGACCCTGGGATCATGACCTGAGCAGAAGGCAGATGGTTAGCCAACTGAGCCACCCAGGCGCCCCAGTAAGGAAATTTTAAATTTGCTATCTTAAAATATTGAGCTTCCCCATTGATAAGTTAAATCTAAAATTATTTTGTTTACCACATTATGTGATAAGATGTTGTTCTTTTTTTGAATTATTTAGTACATATTTTAGGGAATTCTATGGCCTCTAACTGTTCTCCCAAGATGGTCAAAACAAAGCACAATTTGGTTTACTAAGAACAGAATTAATACGTTAGTAAGACAGTGATTTTTTGTTTGTTTGTTTGTTATGTGAAACATAAAGCAAAAGAAAAACAGATATATTTGGAAATTTCATATATGACAAGACTGAAGAAATTACACTCCTTCACTAGATTCATCCTCTTCTTTCTTAAGAGTTAGACTTTGGATAATGTGCTTCTCTGTTCCATAAAAGAAATTTCCACTGAAAGTAGAAAAAGAATAACCCCTGCCTTTCATTATGACCCATCATATCATACTCTGTACATTTTGAGTAGACAGATGAGGTGAAATTTCTACTTTTCTTTCTTATTGTAATAAGTCAACTTTAAGATCACCTATATTCTTAGACAAAGGTTTAGTAATTTCCAGTGCTGAAACCTTTAATCATTCATGGTGCCTGTAACAAAAAGATAGAACTTATTTCAAAAATAGCAATCTTGTCACTTGGGCTGAAGAAAGAAATCCACAATGTTAATAGATCACAGTGACAGTTTTTGTGGTCAGAAATAGGACAGAGGCAAAAAGATAAAGTACTGTTTCCATTTATCTTTCTCAGTTGTATGGACAGGTAGAGGAAGAGAGAATCTGAACATGCAGATATTTCACACTGGTTAAGAACAAAACAAAACAAAAAGAGTATTCGATTTTATCCAGTAGTTTAAATTTTATGTTGACAGATAATGGAACTATTTTTTTTGTCAGCTCTAAAGATTTAGTCACTCATCTAATCGTTTTATCATTTGCTTATTTATTCTTCAAAAAGTATTTATTGAACACTTGTATTGTTTCATATACTGTGCTAGTCAATGTTGTTCTAAGAATGAAAAAGATGATACTAGCTATCAAAATAAAGTACCTGAACCATATCAACAAACAAAACATTAAAGATAAAATTCAGGAACGAATTTTAGCCAAAACAAATTTATCTAAATATGTGGTGATCATTGCTGACAAAGTCCATACATATATTCTGCAAAACTAATAGAAATTTTTACATATTCTACTCAATTAAACATTAGAGTATTGAAATCTTCTAGGGGAAAACTATACAAAATCAAATTCATTAAGAAATAAAAAAGGAAAATATTCAAACTAAAGTAGTGCTTTATTAAAGACTATTAAATATAATGAAATATTTCATAACTAGTTGTTACTGCCGTGATGTCTTACAAGGGATAAAATATATTGTATTATATTTTAAGAATCTTTAGTCTTTAGTGAATTTCCCTAATGCCATTAAATGTTGAAGACATTTTAAATTTTAGAAAAGTTTATTCAATCATGATTTATAAGACTGTCTATCTTGAAGTGAGCCTATTAAACCAAGATTTATTGTGAACTTTACATACAAATATACCAGATCTTATTCAAATATACATTAACCTTTCATACTATAATCGGTCTGTATGAATGGTTTTGGGTTATCTCAAATCTCATTTAGAAAATAAAATTGAACTTTTTTCTCTTGAGATGTAAAGCTATGCTTCTTATGAATGGTGTTTCTCCAAGGCAGCAATAATAACGTTTATATAAATTTCTCAAATTTCTTGAAGGATGAAAACAGAAGAAAAAATCCAGTTTAAGATTTATTATGTATTCACTATATGACATGCACTATACTAATAAGGTAAGTGAGTTTTGTTGTTTTTACTTTTATAGATGAGAAATTGAATTTTTAAAGATTAAGATTTCAATCTGATGCTGTATCCCGACTCCAAAGACACGCTTTTTGACCTTAAAACATGTAGTTTTCAATGGCCTACTGCTTCATTGCCATTTTATTGATGTTAATGTGGAGCCTTCAACACAGATTTCTACAAAGCACACTGATAGAAATCACAGGAGAATTAAAGCCCAGGTCCTCCACCTTTGAGCCCAGTGCACTTTCACTATAACTTAAAGCTTTTCTTTTTTATTTTTTTTTAAGATTTAATTATTTATTTTAGAGAGAGGAGGGTGTGAGGAGCAGAGTGAGAGGGAGAGAGAATCTTAAGCAGACTCTGCTCTGAGTGCAGAGCCCAATGTAAGCTTGATCTCAGACCTGAGATCACCACCTGAGCTGAAACCAAGAGTTGGTTACTTAACTGAATGCACCACCCAGGTGCCCCTCAAAGCTTTTCTTATTAGGACAAAAATTAAAAACATTATACCAAATAATCATAAGAAAAGTTGTTAATTTTCTGAAAAGGACTATCTTGAAGAAAAACACGTATTTCCATATGTTGTGATCATCCTCAGATTCTATAAATATTATTTTATTAGTTTGGCAAATTTAAGACATTTACATAAGAAACTTAAGAATTTAATTCTGTTTTACTGAATTAGTTTCTAAATACCTCTCTAGTCATTAAAAGAAGATTCACATGTAGGTCAGGACCGTAAAACTATTAAGCAGATTCTCACAGAATCTATTTCAGGATGAGTGGCTCATGTAGCATCTACTCTTCATTGTGTCTATTGATAATTAAACCAGTGGATAGAGAGAGAAGAGGGGGAAATGAAGGAAAATGGCCCCCTAGTATAAAACATTACAAAGATTAAACTACCAAGCTTTTCTCTCTGGCACCTTAGGATGTATGAATACCACTTTATTTTTCAACAAAAAGATGCACACAATACTCTCAAAGATTTATAGAGCATGTGGGAATAACACATGATAAATCTGAAGTAAAAATAATCAGTTGTATAAAGCAACTTCTGCAAAAACAAAAAAATACATGTTCACATGCATTTGTTTATTAAAACTGATTTAGAAATAATTAATGGAAGGCTTAATGTATTTATCTTCCTAAAATTGATTCTTATTTATTAAGGAACATAATTTTTTTCTAACATGATGATCATTACTGAAAGGTTTCTAAAACAGTAAGGTTCTGTTATAAAAATATATTCCCTATGGTAGAATGATTTATATGGGGAAACCACTATGAAATCAACCTCACCATTGTTGGTACTTTCAAAGGATGCCTTTTGTTGATTAATCTGCAGAATGAAAATAAGCTATTAATTTTAATGTTCACATGGTTTCAGAATTCTCTCTTATAGAAAATATATTTTCATTAAATTAGGTTCTGTTTAATTTTTATTCTTTTTTTTATGGTAGTTTTATGGTTTTATTAACACAAATAGGACGTGCACAACAAGCTGTCTATTCATTTTCTTTGCTGCGCAGGCTGCCTGGCGTTGGGACTGGTGACTCTGATTGCCAGTTGAGCTGCTCTTTCCACAATAGCTTTGCAGTTCTAGGATGAGACACTGTGAGCAATCTCTGCACAGTAAGATTTTTGCACATCAGCAGCACTTCAAGCTCCTTGACGTTGTGGACTAGGAACTTCTGGAAGCCACTGGGCAACATGTGCTTTGTTTTCCTGTTGCTCCCATAACCAATGTTGGGCATCAAGATCTGGCCCTTGAATCTTGTGCGCACCCTATTGTCAATGCCTCTGGGTTTCTGCCATTTGCACTTAATTTTGACATAGGGGTCTAACTCATGCCGGATGAACTTCTTGGTCCTCTTTTTAACCATCTTGGGCTTCACCAGAGGTCTGAGGGCAGCCATGATGCCCAGTAACAGATGGCTGCCACCTCTGCAGGAAGCGCCGAGGAAGAGAGGGGAAGGAAGTGTTTAATTTTCATTCTTATTCTATATTTTGTTGAAAGATATATTTCCAGATAATATGTGGATTTTCATTAACGTCTGTATGAACTATATGTAGAGATACAGTGGTTATCATGGCACAAATTCCACATGTAAGAAATGTCAAAGCATTATATGCTATTGAAAAAAACAAAGTACCTATGAGTTATCATACCCCCTATAGGAAGTAGTTATTAGTATTTTTCATATCTTGAAGTTGCTTAAGAATCTGAAGAAAGACATACCCACAGCCACCCGTGTCCAAATTTTGTATGCTAAAATCTTTTATTCAATGTCAAGGAAACCATAAACATTTGAGTCCACTTTGGCATAGATCAATATAATTTATAGTCTATACAGTAAAAACTAATATTCATGATAGATTAATTGAGGATTCAATAAACTTTGATCAGATATTGACCTATAATGGAAAAAAAAAAAGAAATGGTATATTAATCCCAAAAGTTAAATTAAATAAAATTCCATGGATTAAAGAGTAAAATAGCATTTTTTTAAAGATTTTATTTATTTATTTGACAGAGAGATAGAGAGCACATATAGGCAGAGCGGCAGGCAGAGGGAGAGGGAGAAGCAGGCTTCCCGCCGAGCAGGGAGCTCAATGCGGGGCTCAATCCCAGGACCCCGGGATCATGACCCGAGCGAAGGCAGACACCTAACCAACTGACCCACCCAGGTGCCCCTAAAATAGCATTTTAAAAATAGAATGCATGCTATATTTATAGGACTTCTACCTGTTGTAAGATTATTTTTCCTCTTTTTTTTTCAAATATTTTATTTATTTATTTGACAGAGAGAGAGAGCACAAGCAGGGGGAGTGGCAGGAAGAGGGAGACGGAGAAGCAGGCTCCCTGCTGAGCAGGGATCCTGATGCTGGACGCAATCCCAAGACCCTGGGATCATGACCTGAGCCAAAGGCAGACGCTTAATCAACTGAGCCACCCAGGCACCCTATTTATCATCTTTTAAAAATTAGTTTTATTGAAGTACAATTGACATGCAACAAAACACTTGCAATTGGATCAGTTTTGCCAAATCCATAGATTTGTGTAAGCAGCACTATAACCAATATACAGAACATTTCTATCACCCCAAAAACATTCCTCATGATATTTTTAGTCAATCTAGCCTGCACTTATTCCCAGATCCAGTAGCCACTAATCTGCTTTCAGTCACTACAGGTTAGTTTTGCCTTTTCTAGAATTTCACATAAATGGATGCTTTGTACTCTTTTGTGCCTGGCTTCTTTCAGTCAGCATGTTTTTGAAGTGTGTTCATATTATTTTACATATTAGTAATTTATACTCTTTCTAAACATAAGTTACTTTTTTTTTTTGAAGATTTTATTTATTTATTTGACAGAGAGACACAGTGAGAGCAGGAACACAAGCAGGGGGAGTGGGAGAAGGAGAAGCAGGCTTCCCGCTGAGCAGGGAGCCCGATGCGGGGCCCGATCCCAGGACCCCGGGATCATGACCCGAGCCGAAGGCAGACACTTAATGACTGAGCCACCCAGGCGCCCCTAAACATAAGTTACTTTTTAAAGTAGCATAAAAACAATAGATTTAACTAGATATATAGTAAATGTATTTTTATGTCAGAAAGAATTAATATAGGGGCACCTGGATGGCTCAGATGGTTAAGTGTCTGCCTTCGGCTCAGGTCATGATCTCCAGGTCTGGGATCAAGCCCAACATCAAGCCCCACATCGGGCTACCAGCTCAGTGGGGAGACTGCTTCTCCCTCTCCCACTGCCTCTCCCCCTGCTTGTGCTCTCTCTGTCTCTGTCTCAAATAAATAAATAAAATCTTAAAAAAAAGAAGTTAATATAAATTAAAAGACACAAGGAAAAGTGAATAAATATGTCCTATAAGTGAAACAAAATATTGTATCTTTGGTATATATAAATTAATTAGGGAATATTTACTACTACATTAATAAAATATAAAGGAAATTCATAGAAAACCAGCAGAAAATAAAAAAAAACTGACAAAATATCTAAGTTCGTTAATAAAAAAAGGTGTGTTAACAAAATAAGAAGATACCTATTTTTCTCACTGTAAAATTATTATGAAAAACAATATGATCATAATAAATATCCTCAGAATGCAGTGACATAGCCACCTTCATATACTATGTGTAGCAATTTCTACAAATTTGTAATTGAAAGATTCCTAAAAAAAGAAATTTCTAAGCCCAGAGAGTTTCACTGGAGAATTCTACCAATTATTTAATGAAGAGTTCTACATAATCTTTTCTCAAAAATAGAAAAGGAGTCTAAAATGAATCTCTTGCAGACAGGATATCCAAGAGTCTTGTTTTTTTGTCCAATCTGATATCCTGTGTCTTTTGATTGGGGCATTTAGCCCATTTACATTCAGGGTAACTATTGAAAGATATGAATTTAGTGCCATTGTATTGCCTGTAAGGTTACTGTTACCATCAAAAAGGAGAATTATAGACCAATATCCTTGATGAACATGGATGCAAAAATTCTCACCAAAATACTAGCCAATAGGATCCAACAGTACATTAAAAAGATTGTTCACCACAACCAAGTGGGATTTATCCCTGGGCTGCAAGGTTGGTTCAACATTCACAAATCAATCAATGTGATACAATACATTAATAAAAGAAAGAACAAGAAACATATGATCCTCTCAGTAGATGCAGAAAAAGCATTTGACAAAGTACAGCATCCTTTCTTGATCGAAAGTCTTCAGAGTATAGGGATAGAGGGTACATACCTCAATATCATAAAAACCATCTATAAAAAACCCACAGTGAGTATCATTCTCAATGGGGAAAAACTGAGAGCTTTTCCCCTAACATCAGGAACACGGCAGGGATGTCCACTATCACCACTGCTATTCAACATAGTATTAGAAGTCCTAGCCACAGCAATCAGACAACAAAAAGAAAAGAAAAGGCATCCAAATCGGTAAAGAAGAAGTCAAACTCTCACTCTTTGCAGATGATATGATACTTTATGTGGAAAACCCCAAAGACTCCACCCCAAAACTGCTAGAACTCATACAGGAATTCAGTAAAGTGGCAGGTTATAAAATCAATGCAGAGAATCAGTGGCATTCCTATACACCAACAAGAAGACAGAAGAAAGAGAAATTAAGGAGTCGATCCCATTTACAATTGCACCCAAAACCATAAGATACCTAGGAATAAATTGAACAAAGGAAGCAAACAATCTGTACTCAGAAAACTATAAAATGCTCATGAAAGGAATTGAGGAAGACACAAAGAAATGGAAAAATGTTTCATGCTCATGGATTGGAAGAACAAATATTGTGAAGATGTCAATG
>NC_138376.1:48375257-48423741 GCF_054177405.1 Leptonychotes weddellii | reverse complement strand
ACACACACACACACACACACACACACACACACACACACAATGGCATATTATGCAGCCATCAAAAGGAATGAAATCCTGCCATTTGCAATGAGGGTATTATGCTGATACCCTCAGAGAAAGACATGTATCATATGATCTCACTGATATGAGGAGTTCTTAATCTCAGGAAACAAACTGAGGGTTGCTGGAGTGGTGGGGGTTGGGAGGGATGGGGTGGCTGGGTGATAGACACTGGGGAGGGTATGTGCTATGGTGAGCACTGTGAATTGTGTAAGACTGTTACTGTAAGACTCAGCAGTAAAAATGAATGCCCTACTGATATAGGCAACAACCTATCTTAATCTCCATACATTTTGGTTGAGTGTAAAAAAGCTAATCACAAAAGGTTACATATCCTATGATTGTATTTATACACTCTTCTTGAAATGACATGATTGTAGAAATGGAGAATGGATTAGTATCTGCTATGGGGAAAGGAGGAGGTAGGGTGTAAAGAAAGTGGTTGTAGCTATTAAAGTGCAACTTGAGGAATTCTTGTGGTGATGGAAATTTTCTGTTCTTGACTATATTGGTATTAACCAATATTCTGGGTGTGACATTGTACTACACTGCAGCAAGGCATTATCATTGGTGGAAAATGGTTAAAGTGCACTTGGGAACTCTCTCTATTATTTTTTATAAATGCATGTGAATCCATAATTATATCAAAAGACTAAGTTTAATTAAAAAGTAAAAGGCAGTGTGAAAGTTAAAAAATAAGAAAAGAAGCAAGAAACAATCTAGAGAATATGTATGTTTTGAATTTAAAGCACATAGGAGACATTTCATAAAAATTTAAAATATTATCTTAAGGTTACTGAGATTACAGTTTCTTCCCAGTGAATAAAAAGTTTACATTGTTTTTCCAGATCTGAAATAAGTGAGTAAAATTTCCTTAAATAATTCTCTATATAAAATCATATACAAAGATAGCCATTAAAGCCTATGGACAAAATATTTTCCAGAAAATTAATGACAAAGATTTGTGTATATTATACACTATTTGCATGAATAGCTTACATTTATAAATTTCAAAAATATAGACTCATCCACTTATTCATTTGTGTTACAATTCAACTTTATTTTATGCCTTTTTTCAAAGAGGTCTTTCAATTTAGGTAAAATTACTTTCAATTATTCATTTAATGAATATTTCCTTTGCATTTTCAGGATACTATATTTAAAACAAATAATATAATTTTATTACTTATCAAATTAGAAAATTAAGCGAGGCCTCACTTTTCAGAGGTAGTGCTTGGACCTGTCGTGTCATGATCAAACATATTGTTATGTTTAAGCCTCTAAAAAGATACCAAAATCCTAACTTCCTTATTCTAATGCTTCCAACCTAAACTGTTCAAGAAAAATAACTTTGCTAGAGAAATTGCATAATGATTACTGCTATCAATGAACTGCCTATTATTTGCTAACCTGTATGACAGATGACAAAAGCAAAATAATGAGAGGATGTGGCCTATCCCATTAAGTTGTTTACAGTAATTTTTCAGTTTGGGTTGTATTTTGTTGTTCTGAGTCAGCGATTTTAAAATATCACTGCACATAAAAAATCCTCTAGCAATCTTGTTAAAAACGAGAACCAATTTATAGAAACATAATTTATTGTGATTCTGCATTCTAAACAGATATTCCTTTAATACATGATTTTATGTTAAGGATTCTGTAATCTTTTAAGAGAGTTTCCAAAATTATGTGAGCCTCAAGCCCCCAAAAGAAGGGGTCCACACCTGCCTGCGTGCAACCATTGTTGCATGGTATGGGGTCTTCTCTACAGTCCGTGCATAACTCAAGCTGTTTCATGGTTTCTTCTGCAGGGTATTCAGGTCCTCCAGGGGCATCTCTGATGGGATTTCCTTCATGGGAGTAACGTGTTTCTACCATCTAGCTAATTGAGATGTTACCCTGAGCCTCTGTGTTTCCAGTTTCCCTCCCCTTCTTTTGCGATTTTATTCCTTTTGAAGAATAAAATTCTTTCCTTGGAATTCTTATCTAATTCTCAGGCTTACATGTCTTTGCCGCCCCCCGCCCCCTCCCCCCCCATCAGTGAAAGTGCAGTTCGTTCCAGACGCAGTCTCCTATGTGTTCTGCCAGGTCAACTCATACCTAGCCACACCATTAGACAGCTCAGATGGGTACAATTCAGTTATCCACATTTGAGGGGACAAACCTGTGAGTAGTCCCAGGACACCCTCACTTAATCTATGGATTGGATGGGCACCTGGGTGGCTCAGTCGTTAAGCGGCTGCCTTCGGCTCAGGTCATGATGCCAGGGTCCTGGGATCTAGCCCCGCATCAGGCTCCCTGCTCAGCAGGAAGCCTGCTTCTCCCTCTCCCACTCCCCCTGCTTGTGTTCCCTCTCTCACTGTGTCTCTCTCTGTCAAATAAATAAATAAAATCTTTAAAA
The DNA here is from genome assembly GCF_054177405.1 of Leptonychotes weddellii. Lineage (NCBI taxonomy): Eukaryota > Metazoa > Chordata > Mammalia > Carnivora > Phocidae > Leptonychotes > Leptonychotes weddellii. Next base: position 48,421,280 of record NC_138376.1, on the reverse strand, counting down.
AAAAAAATCTATGGATTGGAAAAGACTGTTTGCCTTTCCCTTTGTGGAGACTGACTACACTTCCCGAGGGAGTCATCTCTATAGTTTTTGGCTCTCTGTTCTTACAGAGTCTAGCTGTATAGAATGAGATGCTCCCTGCTAACCTTTTTATTTTTTTTTTTAACATATAATGTATTATTTGTTTCAGGGGTACTGGTCTGTGATTTATCAGTCTTAGACAGTTCACAGCGCTCACCATAGCACATACCCTCCCCAATGTCCATCACCAAGCCACCCCATCCCTCCCACCCCCCTCCCCTCCAGCAACCCTCAGTTTGTTTCCTAAGACTAAGAGTCTCTTATGGTTTGTCTCCTTCTCTGGTCCTTGCTAACCTATCTCCTCTTGCACTGTGTCTGTGTGCTACATGATGCACTCTAGTAGCTTGAGTGTTTACAAAGTACTAAGTCAGCATTTGGGGACTCAGGCAAAATCCAGACAAAAAGACTCCTGTCTTAATCACCTATGATATGCTTTTAACAAGATATTTCCAGAGTTTTTATTATACATTGCAATTTTAAAATTACTCGAAATTGCAAAATATATCATAAACCGAATAAGACCCCTCTTTAAACTCTTACTAAAGATCACATCCTTTTAGATTTTTGCTGTCATCATCAGTCACAGGGCCTAGCGAACACTATAGATGCAATAAATACTATTTTTTATTATTAAGTCTCTCATAATCAGTTCTTGTTTTTACATGATTGTTCAAGTTGCAAACATTTGAGTGTAGAAGTTAGAGTTCAGAGGTAATGGGGAAAGAGAATAATGGTATTTTCAGCTGACCACTAAACCCCCCAGCTCTGTCCCACAGAAATGATTACATTAGCAATTCTGTCAGGAGACTTGGTGTGCAGGAACATTGCAAGATCATCTTTGAAATCTAGTCCTAGATCTAAGAATACTTTAAGTTTTAAAATAAAATATACTTGGACCCCAGCTTTTGTAAAGTGCTACTGATCTGTCTGAAAGTAACAGTTATGAGTTATATCCTTCATATTTTGCAAGAAAACATGAGTCTTCTATAAATGCCCTTAGTATAAAAACACAGCTCAATAAGAGAAAAAAAATAATTTTTTTCAGAAACGTGAGATAAATCCATGATATTTTTGTTAGGAAACTAGTTTAACATAGCAAGTTAAGTAAATTCAATAAAAGAAAATGACTTTTCGGGCGCCTGGGTGGCTCAGTTGGTTGGGCGACTGCCTTCGGCTCAGGTCATGATCCTGGAGTCCTGGGATCGAGTCCCGCATCGGGCTCCCTGCTCGTCGGGGAGCCTGCTTCTCCCTCTGACCCTCCCCCCTCTCATGTGCTCTCTGTCTCTCTCATTCTCTCTGTCTCAAATAAATAAATAAAATCTTTAAAAAAAAAAGAAAGAAAATGACTTTTCTAAATATGACAATTAATGAAGAAGTTGAATTTCAAGAATATATATCATTGAAGCAGATTTCTCCAAGATCATGAAATCCAACTTGTTCTACTAATCATTTTATTTTCTCTGAGACCTCATTAATTTGAAGCTTCAAAATCTCCCTCTGCAAAATAGAATAACAATAGGACCTCTTTCTTTTGTTTATTGTTTAGATAAGATAATGCATGTCAAGACTCAGGAAAGTTACCATTAAAAGTGTCCAGTAAAATAGGGATCGTAAAAATAACAATGATGATTATTGATGAAGATAATTGCTTCAGGGTTTTAGGGTCAATCTTGAATTTATAATGAAAATGAAATGATGAATTAACCATTGATAAGCAGAAATATAATTCCTTTGCCTGAAAGAAACGCTATATGGAGCAACTTCATTCCACACAATGACACAGTAATTTTGTATGTTTCATTTCAGTATAAGTGTTGTAAAATAAAACTGGATTATTGCTACTCAATAATAAAACTATTATTGCTGACTCAACATATTTTGAGCTTTTAAGGCAGTTAAGTGGACCATTGGATTGAATATAGACTATAAGATAAAGGAGCAATTCTTCACTAAAGGCCATATTATACACTCTATACAGCAACAACAACAACAACAACAACAAATCAAAAAAGAATATTATATCCAGAAACTGTAAGGTTGAATATTTCAACTTGAAGAAAGTACTAATGAATTCTGAATCTATTCTCATATTGTGTTTGGCTCAAGAAAGTATTCCTTCATGTTCTGTTAAAGTATTTGAATATGTTTTAAAATATGCATGATAATGTCACTTTATTTATTTTTTGGAAATGAAAGAAAATTATCAAAGTTTAGAAAACAGTATTTTGGCTATCAGACCATTTTAAGGAATCTTAATATGTCACCCTAAATATTAGAAGTCAGGGATTTAATGTTCTGGAACAATGTTTTTGACAATTCAAGAAACAAGATGCATTGACAAGATTACCCAGAAAGATTATTTAAAATCACGAAATTATGATTTTTGGTTTTGTGACATCATAAAAACAAAAAGTATATTTTGCAATTTAATATTTCAACTCAGAAACTCACAAGACCACTTTTACTCTATCCTTAAAGCATTCAGCAATGAGAGAAGGCATGTTTTTATTCACTGCAGAGTTTTCCTTAGAGTTTGTGGGAAAGATAAACTAAATAACAATGAATGGATAATAGGTAGTATTCCATATCACCGAATCGAGAGTCAGAATTGCGCCTCAGTTCTTTTCTGCGAAATAATACTATGTGTTTTGGCATAGGAAATAATTAATTTCATTCACATAGCAACACCCTTTCTTTCGTATACGTAAGTGGTGCTTCCTTGATATTTCCCAATGTACCTTTTCAGTCTATAACCCAAGATTCAAATGTAATGATAGCCTAAAATAAATTTAGTGTGAATTTTCTGTGCAAAAGAGAACAAAAAAGTATGAAGTTAACCTTCATATCTTCGACACATATTCTGTGATGTCATTCATCTACTTTATAGTTCGGTGGTTCCATTGAAGTAATTAGCACTGACAATAATACTACTGGATTAAGTAATTTCCTGTTGCATATGTCTCATCTGATTTCTCTAAGCACAATAATTCCCCTGGATATTTCAAGTGGTTTTATAAATTCTTTATAATAGAGTCACATATTTGACTATATTTGCTAACAGAGTGCTAGGAGAAGGGGTAAACAACTTGCCATTTCAAATAATATCTAGTTTTCAGATACACATAATTTTTCAGATATACAAAATTTATACATATTTTTCTTTATCTACCTCTGCAAAATCATCATGCTTATAAATCTATTTTCTAGGTAGATAAAAGTTCATGATTCTTTACTCAAACATACAATCATTTTATTGCTTGTTGATATTTTATATGAAATTGAAATATTGTTTGTATTAATTTTTAGTTTTATGTACATCTGTGAAACATTATTCTAATTTTTTTAGTGGAAATGTAACCATGAGCCAAAAAACCCACAAAAATCCCACAAAAAACAAAAATCACATGATCTAGAAATATATTACACAGTTACATAATGTTAAGATTAGTCTATAAATGTGTTATTTTAATAGCTACTAAATTCAAGAAGTCACAAATATTCCTGACAGAAATTTCTCAAAAATAAAAATACAGTAGAAAAGCAAATATGCAAAGATGTGTAGCATCACTAATAAAAAATAACTAGAAATTAAAATAGAAAACCAAATATTTATCAATGTACCACTTTGGGGGATATACATATACACACACATATATATGTATATATATATATATATATATATATATAACACTTTGGGATATATACATATATATACATATATGTATAATTATCACAAATTATCACTATAACATTATTGTTGAAAGTGTGAAATAGTACAATCATTTGAAGGGCTATTTGGTGGTGTTTCAAAAGCCATATATCTGTGCTTGCCCTTTCACTGAGAAATACCCTTGTAGGAATTTAATCCAATAAAAAAATAAATCAGAGATAGGAACAAAGATTGAGGTAAAATAATCCTGGCAATGTCCAAATTAGAGTGTTTTAAAAATATAACACAATCAATAGATATTATCAGACAAAAAAATCTTAAAAAAGAATAATCATCTTGAAATTATATTAATAATGCCAGATACACAATGTGCAAAAAAAATTATTATATAAATAGAGGTATAGATGATCAGAATTTAGAGCTAAAGGAATACATTTCTGAATTTTTATCTTGCATCAACACTTTCATTAACATATTTATGCTAAATAAATATATAACAAAATGTTTACAGTAGTCATTTCTGCATGGAATATCATCAAGAGAGGTGTAGACATGTGTGGTGTTTTCTAATATGGCTTTACTTAACTGGTACATTTCCAAATAAAATAAATATTAAGAGACATATTTTTTGTTGTCTTGTTAAAATGTATGTTTAATTTTATATTAATATTTTCATATAATAGAAGGAAATTCACACATTTTCATTCCAATTACCTTTAAAAGAGAAATATTTACTCAAACTTTACCTGAAAAAAAAAGGAAAAAATATAAAAATCAACCAAAGAAATTAGTAATTTCAGAGGCATTGTGAAATTCAAAAACCAAGTACATTATCAACAACGTTTGTACCATTTCTATTTTGCTTATAATTGATATTTATCTTAAGTGGCAAGTAGTTTAAACTTCTAAAACATATTTGGAAAAAAAAGTAATTTTAACATATGTTATATTACATGAATATATATACATACATACACACAGTGTATTATCCATTTTCTTTTAATAAAGAGCAAGGGAAATGTGTCAGAATGGTGGATCAAAGGAAAAAAAAAAAGCAAACACTGTTTCAACTGATTTCAGATGCCACCATAGTATCTGCCAGAAAAACTGTAGTATCCACTCTGGGTGACTAAACATTTGACCATTTCTCCTATCAATTATCAACATACTTCACACTTAGAAGAGCAAATGAACTTGACTATTGCAAATAGCATCACATTAAAAATCTGTACTTCAATCTGTCCAACTAAAATGAAATCAGCAATTACCTTAGTAATAGAAACTATATGCAATTTTTATTTTATGTTAAATATTTGAGTGTAGAACCTCTTTTAGATATTCATGATTATACTGATTACTCTTAAAACATTTTTGGTAGGGGCGCCTGGGTGGCTCAGTTGGTTAAGCGACTGCCTTCGGCTCAGGTCATGATCCTGGAGTCCCGGGATCGAGTCCCGCATTGGGCTCCCTGCTCAGCAGGGAGTCTGCTTCTCCCTCTGACCTTCCTCCTTCTCATGCTCTCTGTCTCTCATTCTCTCTCTCTCAAATAAATAAATAAAATCTTTAAAAAAAAAAAACATTTTTGGTAATGAGCCTTTTGCTTAATCAGAACTTAACTAAGATGAAGATGAATAATTTGAGCTGTTTAAGCAGGTAGTATAAAGAGTTAGGATAAAGTACTAGGAAAAGGATGACTCTGGTATTATTTTGTGTAGCTTCTTCATTAATAGCATCCTCTTCACATAAAAGTAATGAGATATTTTAACTGTCTCATTCTCTGTAACTGAAACCAATGGGGAAACTGATCAAAAGGAAGTAAGTGTATACTATATGAGCATACTGTTTTAGGAAACTTCTATCTGTAACTGAAAATGTTTATCTTAAAGCTGATTGAAGAACACTGGTTTAGAATGAGGAAACATTAATTTTCCCAGTGACTTTGGTAAGCTAATTAGTCTGTGATCTTCAGTTTCCTTATATATGAAAACATAAACTTTGACCAATGAACAGCAATGATTTTAACAATCTATTCTTTTCATGCCATCATCTGTAAAGGCCACAATCCTTCATAATAAATCTCATCTGGAAAGATGGCTTCTCAAGTAAAATACATGAACTTGACAGGTTGCTTAGGTAAGCAAAATGAAGTTTCATTTTACTAACAGTACAGCCGATTTGTAAAAATGCCGTCAGGCAAGAGTGCTTATGATATAATATTTTGGAAAGCAATTCATTGAAGGGAAAATGGATGACTTCTCTGGGAGGGCGGAAAAAAAAAACTCTCAACTGTAGACTTGCTCACAAAAAGTACTAGAAAAACCTGTTGAATACCTAAAGATAAGTTCATTAAACTTAACTGCAATAAGGGGAAAAAAAAAAATCTTGTCAGTCTTATCAGTGTCTGAAAGGCAGGAAGTTAAGAGTAGGTATTTATAGAAAGTTTGATCTAGGTTCAGATAGCTTATGACGAGTCTTTGAGGGTGGAAATTAGGCAAGATTGAGAAATATATCTGATGTAATAGTTGATGACTGGAAGTAAGATGAGAAAACAGATGAGCCAGTGTGGATCACCCAGTCAAGCAAGCTGCTGCCCTAATACGAGGACTGTTTGCCAAGGTAAGCAAGCTATTTGCCCAGTTTAATTGGTTTAGCATAATTTTGGGGAACAAGTAGGACAACATGCTATTTATTAGTTAATAATCTTATTCACCTGGGTAAAAATTTCCTGGAACAGTTAAATCTTGTTGACAAAGTTGTTCATAGGTCTCAGTCCCAATAGTGAGTTATGCTGACAGAGGTCATCTCAATTTTCAGGACATTAGTTTCAAGTTTGGGTAAAACCTTCTCCTCCAAATGATGCCAACATTTATTTTAGTACAGATTTTGAAACAGGATAGAAAAATTAGTCTTTGATATAGGACTCCAGGAGAGACCTAGAGGTTATATAGTATTTGAAAATTATTTTCTCCACTGGTCTTCCACTTCTGGGGAAGGGAGACACCACCCTTCTCATGTTTCAACTTGGAAGATCCTAAATGGGGATAACACTCCTAATTGATGACTACTCTTTCATGTATTCCTATATGTGGAAAAGGAGAAATAACTATGGTCAATTTTCTTTAAAAATCTTTTCTTTTTCTGAATTAAAAACTAAAGCCTTTTTTGGAAAATACCCAGGAAATTTGTTTTAATTGGATAAAAGTTTGATGCGTAAAAACAGATAAGAACGTTAAAAATAAAATATTTTCCAAAATTTAATCCAACATTAGTGATGTTTCATTGGTTATAAGTTTGTAATCCTTCATTACTGTCCATTTCCTTTCATTTTTCTCCTTTAAAAGCTTGGTGTGAATTCTCCAATTGTCAAAAAAAGTATTATTGATTCATATATTTTCAAATCTTTGTGAATTAATCTTATTCAATATTTTTAATTTCTCAAGATGAAACATTTTAGGCTGTTTTTTGCACATACAAGGCCAAAAATGATGTTGAGCCAAGCTGAATGTCTCTCTATATAAATATTTGACATTAAATCACATAGACCAAAACCAAAACAAAACAAACAAAAAAAACCCACACAGACAAAAACTGGCTTATGATATAATTTGTCTTAAAACTCTGAATATAGTTATTAGAACTTTCTCTTCAAGAATAGTTACAAAAATGTTCTGGGTATAACATAGAAAAGATACTACTATGTGCTATGCAACTCAAAATAGATATAGTGTGTCTCCTTTTGAAAAACATTTGAAGTCCAAATTTGAAAGGATGGGTTGGATGTAATTATAATGAAAATGTTGACCATTTGAGAAAGTTTTCATTGTTGTACACATGGATTCAAGTCTGGAAGACACATTTTTAGTTATTTAGCTATTTGGAATTTAAAATTAGTGCTATATATATATATATATATGCACACACACATAATTATATTGTTAATATAATTACTTGCTGGCTCATTCAGAATAGTATTTAGGAATATATTTTATTTCTCATGAGGATGCAATTTACATTTTAAAAGATTTTGCCACTTTCAAAAGATTTTTACTTTGCTCATGTAATATTCCTGGATACTAAAAGAGGCTGGGTGGATACCATGGTTCCTCTTTTACATATGAGGAAATAGGGGCTCAGCAGGATTGAATGTCACTGCTGAAAAGTAAGACAGCTCATATGTTCCAGATAGAGACTCAAACTAGGGCTGGTGTGAGTCTGATTTTCCTTGTTTTCAATACACCTCCCTGCCTCTTACATATAAAATTTATCTAATGAATGTTTTTTTTCATTTGCCTTAATTTATTAGGCACCCAAGCTTTAATCCCACACATAAACACTTTTCTTCAGAATTTAGAAGCATATATGAAAGTAATAGAAGTGAAGGCTGAATATGTGCTGATCTGTGGACATAAACTGGAAGTTGGATCTATTTATTTTATTCTTGTTTCATTCATTTAACCCTCTCTATTAAAAGTTTAAAACAAAACATTATTCATTGCTGCCCTTGTTTCTTTCTAATTCGTAATTTACTTCTATCAACAGAACTATCACATATCAATGGTTGTTCATTAAAGTTTATAAAGATTTCAAAGTAAATGTTTAAAATGTTAGCTACAGTATATGATTGACTCTCTTGCAATGATTTCTATTCCTTTCTATATAAAGGAAGAATTATTCTAATAGCTGCAGGATAGTACCTCCTTAATTTCAGCTGTTAAAATATACTTTATATTATTGTCTAAGAAAGTCTGTGAAAATAATAGTGAATCTTTTAATTTTATCAACATTAAGGTACTGAGATCATTCTTTTCAAGTAGAACGATAGTTTTACATTGAAAACCTTTTCCTTTTAAGACTTTCAAGATCTCACATCCCCCCAAAATGTCCAAAAATATGAAAATATATGTAAGATTCTCAAATCACACTTTCCTAAAAAGTTGTGTGATTATTGTGCATAGTTTCACAGTATAAATTAATCTCCACTGCAATATTATCATTTACTTGGTGAGTATATTTGTGGAGGCTTGGAGCACTTGTTGAAAATGATTCACGGATTTTTTAATTTTTGTTTCCAGGTGGGTTGTATGGTGCTATTTTCATACCATAAGTCAGATCCCCCATATTTACTAACATAACCAAGACTTCTTTTTAGAGTTCGAACACCACACAGTTCTTACAACTAATTGTTGGTTTACATTACAGAGTAATTTTTAATAAAATAAGAAAGACAAAAAAGGTCTATCTAAATGGTATGTCAACTAGATTTAAAAATACCTATTAAGACTCTAAACTTGTACTCAGTTCATTCCCCAGATAATTGCAAAGCTCTATTCAACTGTCTTGATGTTTATTACAAACCCCTCTTTTAAAATAGCCAACATTATCTACTTTATTATTCCCCCATTTACTTGTAAATAGTAGAAATTGCAGAATCTGAATTGGCAGAAGTCGGGTCTACTATTCAGTAGCTATACCAGGTGGGCTTAGAGTCTAAAGAATCATGGGTATAAATCCTGAGTTAACCATTTAGTAGCTGCGTGAATTTTGAGCAAAATATTTAGTGAATGTGTTTCCTCATCTGAAAGAATTCCTGACTTTTAGAATAATTATGAAAAATAGACACTGTATTTGTAATATTTAATATAATTCATTTAGAATGCTGCTAAAACATAATAGGAGCTCAATAAATGTTAGTTATAATGAATGATGTCTCTTCAAGTCCATTTCTTTTTTTAAGATTTTATTTATTTGACAGAGAGAGACACAGCGAGAGAGGGAACACAAGCAGGGGGAGTGGGAGAGGGAGAAGCAGGCTTCCCGCGGAGCAGGGAGCCTGATGTGGGACTTGATCCCAGGACGCTGGGATCATGACCTGAGCAGAAGGCAGATGCTTAATGACTGAGCCACCCAGGCGCCCCATCAAGTCCATTTTTTAAATGGCAATGGTTTCATTTTATTTTGGAACCTAGGAGTTATAGCTGTTATTTTTCCTAAATATCATCTCAAGAATCCTATCAACTATCCTAGATTGTTTTACAAACTATGATGTCTTTTGACTGATTTTCTCCAAAGGTCAGGCTAATGTTGAAACAAAAGCTTATTATCATTGCGGTGAATAGGGTTTGGGCATTTTGTCTTATAGATCTGTCCAAATCCAAATAAAAATCTCAAAATGCAGCCTTTATACAGCAACATTGTTCCTGCTTTAATTGTCTTACTCATTTAAAGTACATTTCCTATTTTTGTATCTTATGCATATTTTTAAGACAGTTTAAATCTTTGTTGAAATGTCATCAATGTCAGTTTTCTAAACTAAAACCAAACTGTTAACATGTTCATCAGCAGTAATTAAATCAGGAATAGATATCCTAGTTAGTATTTGTTGGGTTTTGTGGGGTTTTTTGTTTTTTATTTTTATTTTTTTTGAAAGAGAGTACGAGGGTGGGGAAGGAAAGCAGGAAAGAGAGAGAGAATCTCAAGCAAACTCCCCACTGAGTTCAGAGCCTGACGCAGGGCTCAATCTCAGAACTCTGAGATCATGACTGAGCCAAAATCAAAAGGATGCTTAACTGACTGAGACACCCAGGCGCGCCCTAGTTAGTATTAGTTTTAAAATCCAACTAATAAATTTTCTCTAACATAAAGGAATTATGTGGTAGGCAGAATTCTAAATAAAATAATGTAATGACCCCCAAAATTCCTACTCCTGGTGTACACACCTTGTAAAATCCCCTTATTTAAGCGTGAGTCAAATCTGTGAATGGGATAGACATTTACTTGATTAATTCAAATTATTTGACAAAAATGTTGGGTTAACTTCCATAATTACATTACAGCAGACTAGCAGAATAGAGAGAGATTCTCCTCTAGCCCTGAAAAGTAAGCTGCAATGCTGAGAGGGACTGTGAAACGTGTCACATGGCAAGAGTCTAAGGGCAAGCTGAGAGTGGTCTCTGACCAACACCTAGCAAGAAAATGGAGACTTCAATCATACTAGTGTGAGGAAGTGAACTCCGCCATTGTGAAAGTAGAAGAGGACCTGAGCCTTACGTGGAATCACAGCCTCAAACATTGCTTGATTTCAGCCTACTGAGACTCAGAGAAGACCCAGGACCCAGCTAACTCAGACCTGGCCCCTGATCCCTGGAAATTATGGGATAATAAAATTCTATTGTTTTAGGCAACAAAATACGTGGTACTTTACGGCAATAATACACTAATACAGGGCGCCTGGGTGGCTCAGTTGGTTAAGCGGCTGCCTTCGGCTCAGGTCATGATCCTGGAGTCCCAGGATCGAGTCCCGCATCGGGCTCCCTGCTCGGCGGGGAGTCTGCTTCTCCCTCTGACCCTCCCCTGTCTCATGCTCTCTCTCTCTATCTCATTCTCTCTCTCAAATAAATAAATAAAATCTTTAAAAAAAATAATAATAATACACTAATACACATTAGGTAAATCATAATGTTGAAAGGGTTGCCACCTATGTACAAATATCACTCAGATTGATCAGGGAGCTTGGGCTAAGGGGGACATGAAACCTTTGAGACTTACTTGGGAAAACTTTTCCATGGGTTGCAAAAACAGACTAAGATCTTGACCTAACAAAAAAGCAATATTAAGAGGAAAGGGGAAATTCTAAGTATAATATGGTATCTATCAGTTGAATTTTTCTTCCAAATTATTTGTCTTTATACTTAAAGTTGAGTCTTATACAGAAAACATGGATCATTATAATAGGTCCACAGTTGCAAACATTTTTTTTTATAAATACATGCACTCCTCCAAAATCATTGTGATTTATCCAAATACTGAAACTTTGAGAATAAGCCATGATGAGTTGAAATTTTTCTATATTTAATAAAAAGAGGGGGGTGTGAAGGAGAGTTTTTCCCCATCCATTTCCCCCTCCAGCGGCCGATTTATTACCACAGACTTTGAGCCATACGTTATAGGTGCTTTAGAATTCTATATGATGAGACCAAAGCCAGGGTACTCCTCCACAGTTTTATTATTATCATAATTATCATTATTATTATGCCACTTAAGCAAATGGAGAAAATAATTTAGAACAGCTAAAATTGGCACTCTGATTATAGGAAATTTTCAGGAATGATAGGAAATGTTCTGGTCATTATACTATAATATATATATATAATATCACCCTAATAGGATATAATTTAAAGACCTAATAGAAGTGTCACAGACATATATGGCTGGTGGAGATTACTAAATGTCATCTGGCTCATATTCTCCTTTCTTTAGGAAAACTTACACCTAAACCTTCCCAGATGACTCTTATTTCTGAAAACACCCTGAGGTTCAGTGGTCTCACTATAATTATATATATGCAGTTTCCCCTTCTGTGAGAAATGTCTCCTTCATATTTACTGTAAATAACCACACATCTATTTAAACTTATTATGACCTTGACATGAACCAGAAATAAATTAATCCCATGTTTATGTTGAAGAATAATGCTGTGTTCTGACTCATATTTAAATCACATATAGATAAAATTCTATCTGCAGTAAATCACTTCATATTTTTGGTGTCAGTATGGTGGTAGGGGAACTGCTATAGTCATGATAAAGACTAGCTGCCTGTTCACCAAACCGTTATTCTTCTTGCTTTGGTTACAATTTTCAGCCTCTTTTGCACTTAGTTTGGGACAATATAACAAGATTTTAGCTAATGAAATGGGTGCAGAAGTAATAAAAGTAACTTCACAGTCTGACATCCTCTCTCCACAAAAAAATAATCTGGCATATCTTCCATGTTCTCTTTCTCCCTTTTCCTTTGGCTGAAAACAAAAGATTTCGAATTGGTGAAGCAACACCATGTAAAGAATCCAAATCCCCAAGTCACTAACTGGGGGAATCTGCCAGGGAAGAATGCCTGATCTTCATTGATATGTGATGTGAACAAGGACAAAACTTTGTGGTAGGCCATTGAGATTTGGGGTTTAAAACAGATTTACCCTACCCTAATAGTGTAGATTTTCACTATGTTAAAAATGAAAGGTTTATGCATTTGAAAATTCATCATGAAATACAGTTATTTCCAGATTTCCAGATGTTTGAATCTGTAAAATTGACTGACTGAATCATTCCTTCCTTCATTCAGTAAACCAAATATTAATCAATGCAGGCATCATTTATCAAAGATATTTTTGTTGACTTTCTCTCATATACAAGGTCTTGTGCTTGGCAAAGCTCAACTTCTGGTTTTGAGGATAGATAAAAAGTATGTAATCATATCCTCTGGATTGTTTCTTTTTCCCCATTTGTCCTGGTCACAAAGATTAGACTATTTTAAACAGTATTATTTAAAAATTGAAAATGTGAGCAGGGATTAAGTAACCAGAAAATCTTCCAAATAATGGAAATAAAATTTTGGTTACTCATCCTCAATGTATCTCTGTAATAGAATCATCTGTCAAAGAATGCCTAATTGAATTTCTTTATTAAAGCTTTTTTTATCCCTATGGAATAATATTGCCGAATTAACTCTGTGAATTCCAGACATCAATACATATCTATTAAATGTGTTATTTGTTTAATGGATGGACTACCAAAGTAGTAAATACATTCTCCTAAAATGGATGGCTATTATATATATTTAATATAAAAAAATAATATATGCTTATAGCAGCAAGTCAAACAATGCAAAGATACATAAAGATAAACTTATCAAACTATCTAAACTCTTCTCCAGCTGACAAGAAAAAATAAATTAAGGTATCCTTTCACATCATTCTCCATGCTCAAGGATGGGTGTTTTTATGCTTCCACCCCTCACCACCGCAGATTCACTTGATGCCCCACGGCCTTCAGAGTCCATAGGTAACCTGCACTCAATGGAAGCTGTTGTAGTACTTAGTCCATCACAATGACAACTGCTGACTTTAACTACCTGCGTCTCTCGTCTTTTGGGCCTCAGTTTGTGTTGGTACTATGGATGTTTGTATAATCAAGACATGCTGGAAATCACTGGGTGGGTGTGGGTGTGAAGATTCACACACAATGGGGGGAGAAGAATCCATGAAGAAATACCTCTCCCTCCTTGTTCTGCAGTGGGCCCTTATGAGACATACTTCAGACAATTTCAGAGGGTCTCCAACAGGATTGAGGCCAAGCTGTCCCTATCTACAACAGAATCATTAACATACCGCACCATTTACTGACTTCTCTTCCTTCTCTGTCTCACTTTCTCTATATCTTCATTTGTGTTTCCAAGAATTACCTCCCAAATAATCTAGCTATGCTCCATTCTTTGTCTTTGAGTTCATTTTGAAGGAAATCCAAACTAAGACACCTACTTAATGTAATCATACTGCATACATTATTCGGAAACTAGCTTTCCCTTATACTAACAAAATATTATAGATATATACATTCAGTTTTGATTTTTTAAGTATTTATTTTGCTGCAATAAACATTTTGTACATACATCAATATTAATTGATACTTTCAGTGCTCTTAGATACTTTGGTAGTTTCTCATAAATTAAATACCCATGAAATATATTGAGATCTGTTACTTTCAATCTGAAAGTCTGATGTATATCTGTAGGGTAGATTATAATATAAATTTCCAGAATTTTTTTTTTCTCTCCATTATCCTTTGTGGCATAGAATATTGTTATTTCATTCATTAGCTAAGAGGTATAGAATTTGGGGGTCCAATTTTCCACAAGGTTTGCTAGACTTCCTTCCTACTTTCAAGGGCCCTAGCCTTCTTATATTTTCTCCAGTAATTAAAACAAAATTTCTGCTTTATTTAGGATCAACATGAACTGGCAGCATGCTTCAGTTTCAGAGTTTACTCACTTTTTAGTATTTATGATTCAATTTTGTTTTTGCCCTTTGAGGATTTTCCTTTCTCATACCAATTAAGTTTTCATTTTAAAAAAAATTATCTAACATTTTTTTGAAAGATTTTATTTATTTATTTGTCAGAGAGAGAGAGAGCACAAGCAGGAGAGTGGCAGGCAGAGGGAGAAGCAGGCTCCTCACTGAACAGGAAGCCCAATGCTGGACTCCATCCCAGGACCCTGGGATCATGACCTGAGCCGAAGGCAGACACTTAACCGACTGAGCCACACAGGCACCACCATCTAACACTTTATAGACCTTATAGCTGAAGGATTTTTTTTTTTTTAAATATCAGAACTACATTGTTGTTAAAAAGTGGAAGGGCCATGGGCGCCTGGGTGGCTCAGTTGGTTAAACGACTGCCTTCGGCTCAGGTCATGATCCTGGAGTCCCGGGATCGAGTCCCGCATCAGGCTCCCTGCTCGGCGGGGAGCCTGCTTCTCCCTCTGACCCTCCCCCCTCTCATGTGCTCTCTCTCATTCTCTCTCTCTCAAATAAATAAATAAAAAATCTTTAAAAAAAAAAAGTGGAAGGGCCAAATATGAGCTGAGTACAACCCTTCCTTGACTTATGATGGGATTATGTCCCAATAAACCCATCAGAAGTTGAAAATATCCTAAGGTAAAAATGCATTTAATACATCTAACCTGCCAAAAATGATAGCTTAGCCTGGCCTACCTTAAATGTTGTCAGAATACTTACATTAGCCTAAGTTAGGGAAAATTAACTAACACAAAGCCTATATTAGAATATTCTCATATAATTTATTTAATAAAAGCAGAATAGTTGCATGCATACAGAATGATTGTAAGTGTATTGGTTGTTTATCCTTCTGATTGGTGGCTGACTGGGAACTGCAGCTAGCAGCCACTGCCCAACATCATGAGAGAGTATCATATGGTATATTGCCAGACCAGGAAAAGATTAAAATCAAACTTCAAAGTGTCGTTTCTACTAAATATGTATTGCTTTCCAATCATCGTAAAGTCAAAAAATCGTAAATTGAATCAACACAAGTCAGGAACTGCTTGTATTATTAAATATGGATTCTCACTCAGGACCTTGTCAGGGTGCTTTACTTCTTAGATGTGTCAATTAGTCTTAATCCCAGAGTCAACAGAAGGGGACATCCCTAATATAGATGGTACAAGATAGCATGGGAATTTAGGTGATAGTGTAATAATTCAGAGCTGATGAGCTTCTGGCTGTCTTCTCAAGGAATTCAAGCCTTACTTACAGGTAAGTAGAATTAAAAGGGTTAAAAGGTCTATCTCAGTCCCTAGAAAGAAGTGTTTACTGGGTTGAACAATGTTCCCCCAAAATTCATGTCCACCTAGAACCTCAGAATGTGCCCTTATTATGAAATAGGGTCTTTGCAATGCAATTAAGGTAAGGATTGAGATGAGATCACACTGTATTAGAGTGGACCCTAAATCCAATGAGGGTACCCTTATAAGAGAAAAGAAAAGGATCCTCAGAGGTACAGGGAAAAGGCTCATCTGAAGATAAAGGCCAAAATTTCTATTATTCTTCCACAAGCCAAGAAAAGCTGGAGCCACCAGAAGCTGGAAGAAACAAGGAAGGATCCTCCATAACCCTTTGAGAGAGCATGGCCCTGTTCACACCTTGATTTTGGCTTCTGTCATCTAAAACTACTGTGAGACAATATATCTCTGTTGTCTTCATCTACCACGTTTGTTGCAATTTGTTATGGCAGTCCTGGGAAACTAATACAGGGTTTGCAGGAACCTGGAGTATCAGCAAGATCACTGCCTAACACTGTATATATGAATGATCGCTTTTACTCTGCAGAGGGAGAGAAAAGTTAATGTCAGCCAAGGAGCAGTCAAGTGCATCAAGAGAAGTAGACTTGGCAGGAGTCAGGTTTTTTTCTTGTCATCCTGGCCTCACCAATTGCTTATGATTTGAACCTCAGCTACCCAATGTCTGAAGTTAGGAAAACCAATGTCTGTATCTCCTAAGTTGTAATAAAGCTTAAGTAAAATAATGCAACTAGAGCACTTGACACAACAATGTGTCATTTTAAAGCATTATTTTTACAACTACTATTACTACTAGAGCTGCTACCACAACAACTACAATCACTACTGCTGCAGTTGCTACTATTCCTTATTAAGTGCTTACTGTAAAATTCATATTGTACTAATCCCAAGAGTAGAAAAGCAGACCAAGAAGAAAATCAGTTACTGTTCTCCCTGATTTGATAAGTTTTGTTTGTTTTGTTTGTTTTGTTTTGTTTTGTTTTCTGGGAGACTCGTGTAATAGTAAGTAAAATAATTCAATCTATTAGTGGAGAAAGAAAATAGGAAGTATTTCTTCTCTTCTGCTGAAGTGTTTCCCCACACCTTACCCAAACCTTAGCAATTAGTCTCATTTTATCTTATTATTTTTTTAATTTAATTTAATTTTTTAAATTTTTATTTTGTTATCTTAGTCACTATACAATACATCATTAGTTTTTGATGTAGTGTTCCATGATTCATTGTTTTCGTATAACACCCAGTGCTCCGTGCAGTACGTGCCCTCCTTAATACTCATCACTGGGATAGCCCTTCCCCCCACCCTCCTCCCTTCTAAAACCCTCAGTTTGTTTCTTAGAGTCCATAGTCTCTCATGGTCTGTCTCTCCCTCTGATTTGCCCCCTTCATTTTTCCCTTCCTTCTCCTAATGTCCTCCATGCTATTCCTTATGTTCCGCAAATAAGTGAAACCATATGTTAATTGACTTTCTCTGCTTGACTTATTTCACTTAGCATAATCTCCTCCAGTCCCATCCACGTTGATGTAAAAGTTGGGTATTCATCCTTTCTGATGGCTGAGTAATATGCCATTGTATATAGTGACTACATCTTCTTTATGCCTTTGTCTGTTGAAGGGCATCTTGGCTCTTTCCACAGTTTGGCTATTGCAGACATTGCTGCTATGAACATTGGGGTGCCTATGGCCCTTCTTTTCACTACATCTGTGTCTTTGGGGTAAATACCCAGTTGTGCAATTGCTGGGTCATAAGGTAGCTTTATTTTTAATTTTTTTGAGGCACCTCCACACTGTTTTCCAAAGTGGCTGTACCAACTTGCATTCCCACCAACAATGTAGGAGGGTTCCCCTTTCTCCACAACCTCTCCAACATTTGTTGTTTCTTGCCTTGTCAATTTTTGCCATTCTAACCGGTGTAAGGTGGTATCT
Source organism: Leptonychotes weddellii (assembly GCF_054177405.1). Taxonomy (NCBI): domain Eukaryota; kingdom Metazoa; phylum Chordata; class Mammalia; order Carnivora; family Phocidae; genus Leptonychotes; species Leptonychotes weddellii. The sequence goes on along the minus strand of NC_138376.1, from coordinate 48,403,459 downwards.
CAATGTGGTTTTGATTTGAATTTCCCTGATGGCTAATGATGATGAACATAAATTAGTCTCATTTTAAAGAAATCTTCCTCACTTTTTCTTCATTTGAGTGTGCCTTCAGTTTTCTATTGAGCCTTACATACGTATATATCTAACTTACATATGTATATATCTAACAAAGAGTGTTCTAAACAGAAAGAACAGCAAGAACAATGGCTGAAAGGCTGCAGTGTATCTTCTATGGTCAACCAATAGCATAAAGGTCCATGTGGCCAAAGTGGATGGATTGAGGGGAGGAATAATAAGCATTAAAGTCAGAGAGGTGGGGGGGCCACATCATGGGAGGCTTTGCAGGGGGCAATGTAAGTAAAGAATTTGGCCTTTGTTCTGCATGGAAAAGGGAAGCCACAGAAAGATTTTGAGCACATGAGTGGCAGGATATGAATTAATAACTGGATTATTATAGCGTCATCTTTGACAATAAATTAAATGAGGGCACATATGGAAATAGTAAAAAAACAGTCTAGGAGGCTACTGAAATAACCCAGTAAAGAAATGATTGTGATTGAACCAGGATGTTAGCAGTAGGGTTGGTTAAGAAGTATTAAATTTGAACTACATTTTGAAGGCAGAGGCAACAGGTATTTCTGACACACTGAATATGAGGTATGAGAGAGGTGTCAGGAATGATGCAAGGCCATTTAATCTGAGGAAGTGAAAAATGTTTTGTTTTTTTCTGAGATGAAATTAAAGGTGAGGAGGAAAAACAGAAGTTTATTTTTTATACAATGAGTTTGAGACATCTATTAAGCATCCAAATGGTTATATTGAGAAAGTACTTGGTCATTTGAGTGAGATCTCTAGGTTTACGCATACATTTGAAAGTTTATTGATGAATAGATAGCATGAAAATCCATGACACTGATTAAAAATAACAAAGGAAAATGTAAAGAATGAAAAGAGAAGCTATTCAAAAGCTTAGCTTTGGAGCAAACCATAGTTTTAGAAAGTCAGAGTCCCCTAATTCAGAATATTTGTGCGATCTTTTGGACATGGCTAGGCAGTCTACAGACATCAGTATTTTCCAGTGTTTTTTATGCACTCAGATATTCAGGAAAATGCTTTTCTCCTTCATTTTTTGTAAACTCATTTTCAGATTATGTTTCTATAATGAGACTGCATTACCCTGATGTTTACTTCACACTCAGCATGTTAGACTATGGATAACTTCAAAGGCACCTCATGCCAAAAGGAAACTGTATCTACTGTGCTTTCATTGATTTCCTATATAACCAGGTTTATATAAAACAGGCTTATGATTTATTCAGTATATAAACAGGACACTTTCAGAGACAATCCATAAATATTTCTTGTTTTGAGATTTCTTTTAGTTTTGAAGCCATTGAAAAATCTCTGCTTATTCAAGTATTTAAAAATGAAGTTTTTTGTTCATTTTGAACAGTTGCTAGGTTATGATGGACCCAATCTGTGTTGGTGTATAACCTTTTTTTGTAAAGAATTTATTTGTTACACAGTTTTTATTTTTCTCAAAAGATTCTATTCTTTCATACTTCTCTTTTATTGATGTTCTCTTGTGTTCTGAGTTGTTTTTGCAATACTGTTCTTGAAACTTGTTTTTAAGCTCAATCTAAAAAGTAGCTGATAACACATACAAAAACACTGTGGACTGCTGGTAAAAAATACAGCATTATTAGAAAACCTACGATCTAGTCCCAGCTACTTGCTTTGCAATTTATAAAATGTGTGGTTAAAGTTACACACCTAAACTCTCTGATCCTCAGTTTCCTCATTTATGAAAAATTGAATTCAATGATACTGCCAAATTTGTTTTGTTGCTTTTCTGTTTTTTTTTTTTAACTTTTAGTAAAAGTGAAATGTCTAGTTACATAGTCTTGATTTAAGTGCAAAAGAGTCTGAGAATTATAACCAAAACAAGAGGAAACTACAATTAGTGAACATCAAGCTAGTCTTCATCGTAGCTACTGTAGTACCCCTACCAGCATACTAACACAAAATATGAAGTGATCTACTGCAGATAGAGTTTGATCTATATGTGATTTAAATATGAGTCAGAACACAGTGTTATTCAACATAAACATGGGATTAATTTATTTCTGGTTCATGTCGTGGTCTTAAGCTTAAATAGATATGTAGTGATTTACAGTAAATATGAAGGAGACATTTCTCACAGAGGGGGGACCTGCCTATGTACTTATAGTGAGACCACTAAGCCTTGGGTGTTTTCAGAAATGAGTCATCTGGGAAGATTTAGGTATAAGTTTTCTTAAAGGAAGGAGAATATGAGCCAGATGACATTTAGTAATCTCCACCAGTCATATAAGTCTGTGACATTTCTGTTAGCTCTCTATATTATGTCCTGTTAGGATGATATCACAATCAAAGAGTACTAATTTTAGCTATCTTAAATTACTTTTTCTAATTTCTTAAATGGCATAATGACAACGGAATGTTACCCCTGCCTTGGCCTCTTTTCGTAAACTCTAAAGCACTCATAATGAATGTCTTGAAATATGTGGAAAAAAATCTGACACTGGGTGGGGGGCAGGGAATAGCTGGGGAGAAGCTAGTCTTCACACCCCCATCTTTTTATTAAATTAAGAAAAATTTCAATGTACTGTGACTTAGTCTCAAAGTTTCAGAATTTAGATAAACCATTATAATTTGGGAGATGTGCATGTATTTATTTTTATTTTTGCTTGCTTATGGCCACTTTCTATAGTGATTCTTGTTTTTTGTATAAAACTCAACTTTAAGGGCGCCTGGGGGGCTCAGTTGGTTAAGTGACTGCCTTCGGCTCAGGTTATGATCCTGGAGTCCCGGGATCGAGTCCCACATCAGGCTCCCTGCTCAGCAGGGAGTCTGCTTCTCCCTCTGACCCTCCTCCCTCTCATGCTCTCTGTCTCTCATTCTGTCTCTCGCAAATAAATAAAATCTTAAAAAAAAATAAAAAAAAAAACTCAACTTTAAGTGTAAAGATAGATAAGTCAAAATAAAAATCCACCTGGTAGGCATCATTTTATACTCAGAATTACTGATTCCTTCTTACAATGTTTTTTTTTTTTGTTACATCAAGATCTTAGAGTCTGTTTCTTCACCCCATGGAAAACTTAAACTCCTTCCAACAACATATAAAAATACGAGTTGCTCTACATCCTTGGAATCATTTTGAATTTTCCATCTTTTCACTTTAGCCATTCTGTTGGATTTGTAGTAATTTATTAAACATGTTTTGAATTTGCATTTGCCTAGGTGAATGAAAGTTGCACACCTTTTTTACATATTTATTGACCATGTGGATACCGTTTTTTATGATTTTTTGTTCAAATATTTTGTTCTCTTCAAAAGCATATGTTCTTTTTATTTAATGACTTTAAGGAAGGAGTTCATTTTTAAACAATTACTTAGAAGTATTATGAGTCATCACTTGATAGATGTCAGGTCAAGATTAGTAAAAAAAAATCTAAAATAAAGATAGAAGGTGTGTGTTCTAAGGATTGAGGCCATGGAAATAGATATGATATCATAAAGATAATATAGAGAATAAGACCAAAAAAAAGCCCTGAGGAACAACTGGGACCAGAGAAAAGAAAATAGGGGAAGAGACCACTAAGTCAAATAAGAATTGTCAAGTAAGGGAGACAAAGAGAGTCTGAGCCAGCTGCTTCACTAGTCCTGACATTGCTAATAGAGTGAGTGATCTGAAGATCCACCAAAGGCCTCTGGTTCAAATAAAGCTTACCCACCATTGATCTCTACATAGGTTTCAACAAACTCTCAGGGGAGTGCATCCAACTCTGCGTACTCCTGGCAAAACTCTTTCCTTTCTCTCTGCTGCCTTACTGCTACTCACAAGCTCAAAACTGCAATTTCCATTAGGCACAAATGACACTAATCCCATCAACCCTACCCTCTGTTTACAAGGTGACTTTTGAAACAGCAATACCGAAAGATTATTTTTCATCATCTGAACTCTAACCCCCCCAAGTGGTGCAATATTTGGATTTCTCTTCATTCTTTTGGGAGATCTCAAGCCCTAGGATTTTAAGTATCATATTCTGGATATTTTTTTAACTCTACTCAGACAAATCTCTAGCCATTCTCCTCTGAACAACTTCACATGTTAAAGAGTTAGTAAGATACTTCTTAGGACTTCACCATGTAAGCTTTCTTTTCCCACCAAAAACAGTGTAGATTGAGAGAGAGAACCCAAAGATTTCTCATAATTGCCTCTTCCATATACATCCATCTTCAATATACATAACAACCATAGTGATCATATTATGTAATTTAGTTCATGTCATATAATGCTGAAATCCCTATTATGGCTTCCCAAGTCACCCAAAGTAAAACCACAAACTCTTACCACCACCTTCAATGTTTTGATGATTTGTTCCTTCCCTGTCCTATCTTCTCTGACTCCATTTCCTACTACTCTTCCTGTTTATATCCTGTTTTAGCCACAGTGACCTCCCTGATTTCCTTCTAAACATTTTTATCCCATGCTGGCTTGTCATGACAGGGAAACTAACAAGTGGAAAGTATAAAAACAATTTAGCCATGTAGAGTTCTTGAATTTCCATACATCACTTGAGACTTTAGCTCCCACCCATCAGGCAAGAGGTTCCCAGACAGGAACTGTAGCCTGAGATGCAAAAGAGTGCTACAAATCATATTTTACTAGTTCCCCTCCCCATATCAGGTAAATCTCACTAGTAATACTAGAATAATTGTGCATCCTTACATTTCTTTTTCTAATCACTTGGAGTAATATTGAAGGTATTTTGTGCAGACATTGGAGCTTTAGCCTTTCCTTTTTCTAAAGTACTTAAAAGTAAATGCTGGCTCTCATAATGAGCATAACTGACCTCATACTGTGGCTTGCTCACATAAATGCATTGAGAAATATTCAGCTAGAGAATGTTTTATTCCAAAATTAGAAATCATGTGTTTTACATTTTTTGAATGAAAATAGTTGATCCTAGAATATAGTATTTTGAGGTAACATTGCATAGTTAAATATTCTATTATTTCATAAGTTCTTTCAGAAATAAAACGTAGAATAAGTGTTTATTTTGCTTTGAATGGCTTCTTTTATCAATTACATAGCATTGACCTGGAAATCATTCCTTAAGATCCATTAAAAAAGACATCAGGAAAAATACTTCAACAGTACTCTCAGCAGTGGAAACAACAACAACAACAACAACCACCACCACCACCAAAAACACACTCACATTTTTGGGCATATGAGAAATAACAAATAAACCTCAACAAAAATGTACATTTAAAAATAAAAGACTATTACTGGTCTAATCTCAAATTTTGAAAGAATATATTTTTAATTTATTTAAATTTCCGTATTAATTTTATTAGGACCACAGCCTTCTCTAGAATATTTTACAGGTCCTGATAATTATGTACTTGAGTGCCAATGCAGACATCAACTTTACTTAACCTGGATGAGCTGCCATATTATGCTATGTCTACAGAGAACTGTTAAAGCCCAACTAAAAGTTTACATAATCTGATCATCTAAACCATAAATTAACAATAGTTGTACCATAAACCAAGATTGTTACCAACATATCAAGGTAATTGAAATAGACATTGTTTTTCATGCATCTTATAAAAATCATAGAAATTCTGAGTTTGTAACAAAGTCGCTTTATATATAATAAAGAGTAATCATATAAAAGTTAGCAATAGAGCTAATAGCTAATAGGAATTGGTTGGTAGCTAATTAGATAATAGCAAAAGACCTAATAACTATGGGTACACAGTGAATAAATACAGTATAATGCTACTGATACCTTATAGATTTTGGCATTCTTTACTGTTCTGTACAACAACTTTTTCACTCGCTGTCACTTTAGCCTTTTATTAACTCAGCTTTGCCTAGTAATCCCCTTAATCCTCTTTTTTTTTTTAAAGATTTTATTTATTTATGTGACGGAGAGAGAGGGAACACAAGCAGGGGGAGTGGGAGAGGGAGACGCAGGCTTCCCGCCGAGCAGGGAGCCCGATGCGGGGCTCTATCCCAGGACCCTGGGATAATGACCTGAGCCGAAGGCAGACGCTTAACGACTGAGCCACCCAGGTGCCCCCCCTTAATCCTCTTATTTTCTGCTTTCATACTTGTCATATGTCTTCTTTCCTTCAGTGATAACTTTTTAAAAATCATTTTCTAACTCAGCCATGTTATTCTTATTTCTGTTCTTAAATTTATTTTAGAGTGGACTCAGTGTTTGCCTACAGAAGATTCTCCTTAGTATATAGCGGACTAAGATATGCATAAAAGGGCCTGGGTCAACACCAAGGACAATGAAGTCTTTGGCCACAATGGCAGTGCTTTGACAGGAAGACCATGCTTTCTTTCAAAAATATCCTCCTAATATCTAAAAAGCTTGTGCAAAAGAGAAATGAGGTAACCTTAGGAAGTAGTGATATTAATTATAAAATTCCCTGAAAAATTGCCAGGAAATTACTTGCCACATTTCTGAATGCATGAATGGGTGTATATATTCAACTATGATGAAGGGTTCACATAAACATTAAAGTTCATTATAGTCCTGACATTCTGCCATACTTTATCTACCTTCACTTGATAACTTTCAGCAATAAAATATTTGAAATTCACATTTTTATTTTATGCAAAGTTTGTTGATATTTAAGGTGTATTGTATTTACTACTTTTTCTTAGATGCATCTCCAGAGGCAAGGGAAACAAAAGCAAAAATGAACTATTGGGACTTCATCAGGATACAAAATATATCTTACTCCTTTATCATACAACATCTTTTTTGTAAATTAAATATCTGGTCAAAACTGAAACTCTGTAATTTCTATATATTAGATATATTTCTTAATCTTATCCAAGCTCACTATAGCCTTAGAATGCATCATATTTAACAAAACTGTTATTTAGTATGAATTATATTAGATGTAATTCCAATCAAAGTCTTGATGTTATATGTGAAAATCATAGCAATTAGCATAACAAATCTAGAAGTTAATGACACTGATGATCAATCAATAAATTGTTAAAAATCATGCTCCTTAAGACAGAACGTGGATTCTCTGCACCTCATCTTTCTCAACTGGAGGAAGTTGAGAAAGGAAATGAAATGAAAAGAGCAGCTATCTCACGTGTTGTGAGGGTTAAATAAATATAGCAGGTAACATTTTAAACAACATATAACACACAATAAGTAAACTACTATTAGCTAATTTCACCATGTTTTAAATTATACTCCACGAAAGGCCATTGAGAGTCAAAAAAAAGTTTTTAATGACATGAGAGAGGGAGAAAAGATAAGATTTCACATCTTATCTTCAAGTGGAATAACTTTTAAGGTTCTTGCAAAGTTTGCTATCTTCTGTCATTTTTGTTCACTTCAACTCTATCAACACAATCTGTGTGATTATTTTAGAACTTATACCTAAGCACTATGTACATATACCTAAACATTTTGTATGGCACCATATCCGGCACAAATTAAAAACTTTTTTGGAATCTTTGAATTAACACTTCACAGTCTGGATGACTGGAGCATAATTTATCACACCATTATCACTTGTAACGAAATGGTTCTTTTTTTTTCTGCCTCATCAACATTCTCACATGAAAAACAATCCCCTTAATGTTACCTTTCATAATAGAGATTCTAAATTAGAGTCATATTGTTAGGATATAAACTGCAGAGTTAGAGTGAAAAGCTTATATAATTTTAATAAATTACCAGATTTTATTTACTTTTATAAGAAATAATATTTCCATTAAATTTGAGAATAGCCACTACTGCGCCATTGAAAATTTATGCAAGCATATATAGTAAACTTCGATAGATTTGCTTTTTATCTGGTTGGTCCATTTCCTGGAGTGGTTTCCATTTTCCCTTTTTCGTGGTCCTGGGGCAAGAGCAAAAATCACCTTTGCCTTGAAAATCTGAAAATCCTGTAGAAATCACTCAATAGACATTTTACCTTGTTCTGCTGGTAGCAGTTAGTTCATTCTACTGTATGTTACTTATTAGACTGCACAATAATTATTTGTTTATGTTTCTAGCTACCAAATAAAACATTAAGACCCTCAAAGTCAGGTTAATCTTTGTCTCTCAGGACTTTGTCTAGTGCCTGATACACAGCAGACATTCAAATGTAGAAGTAAAATTTTACAATCTTTATTGCCTTTGGTTAAAATTTTAGTCTCTATTTCATATTTTAATCCTCAGGCATGCTTTTCCACAAGAGTAACTAAAAAAGAGAATTTCTGTGTAGACCTTTTTTTTAAAAAAAAGATTTATTTATTTATTTATTTATTTATTTATTTATTTATTTATTTATTTATTTTGGACAGAGAGAGAGAAAGCACGAGTGGAGGGGGGGCAGAGGGAAAAGGAGAGAGAATCTCATCCAGACTCTGTACTGAGCATAGAGCCCCATGCCTGGCTTGAGTCCACGACCCTGAGATCATGACCTGAGCTGAAATCAAGAGTCAGCTGATTAACCTACTGAGCCACCCATGCACCCCGGGCCTTCTTTTAATAGTGATTCTTCTGAAGTGAAATTATGCATGAATAGGACAGAGGAAGAAGTTATAAAGTTATTCACATTAATGCAAAACAAAGTTAAATTCTAAATAATTACAGTCTTAAGAAAATGTAAGATTATAAATAGAAACATTCACAGGAATTTCTTTCCTATATTCTTGTCCTATGTGGGGAGTTAAGTGTACATTTATAACTTGCAGCCAACTCTTTATATTCTCTGTTACCATTCTATATGAACTTTGACAGTGCACTTATCATGATGAAATCTCTCAAGACTTCAAGAATGATGCTTATTGCCTGTGTAATAAAATCTTTAGCCTCTGAAGCCCTTATTTGCTAAATATTTAAACTGGTTGTCCTAAATTTCATGATAATGAAATTGTCATCTATTTATTTTGAAGATATACATTCTGTTTTTGCTTTTTGTTTTCATTTTATTGTTGTTGTTGTTATTCAGAGTGTTTTGAAATTTATGTAAAATGAGCTGATAATTTCAATATAATTTTTCCCTTTAAAAAATGTGTATGAGTGGGGCACCTGGGTGGCTCAGTCATTAAGCATCTGCCTTCAGCTCAGGTCATGATCCAAGGGTCCTGGGATCCCCCTGCTTGTGTTCCCTCTCTCACTGTCTCTCTCTCTCAAATAAATAAATAAAATCTTTAAAAAAATTGTATGAGTGATTTTTAAAAAAAAATCATGTCCCAGGGGCGCCTGGGTGGCTCAGATGGTTAAGCGTCTGCCTTCAGCTCAGGTCATGATCCCAGAGTCCTGGGATCGAGCCCCACATCAGGCTCCCTGCTCAGTGGGGAGTCTGTTTCTCCCTCTCCCTCTGCCATTCACTCCACTTGTGCTCCCTGGCTCTATCTCTCTGTCAAGTAAATAAATAAAATCTTAAAAATAAAATAAAATAAAATAAAAAAATCATGTCACAATTGATATATTAATGGAGAAAATGTTTGTTCGCAGAATAACAGGTTTTTTTTTTTTTTTTAAGATTTTATTCATTTATTTGACAGAGAGAGAGACAGCAAGAGAGGGAACACAAGCAGGGGGAGTGGGAGAGGGAGAAGCAGGCTTCCCGCTGAGCAGGGAGCCTGATGCGGGGCTGGATCCCAGGATCCCGGGATCACGACCTGAGCCAAAGGCAGTCGCTCAACCAACTGAGCCACCCAGACGCCCCTAGAATAACAGTTTTATTTAAAATTCAAAACACTATAAAAATAAAATACATTGACCTATCTAATTTAGTATAAAGATTAAAAAGTATAGTGATAGAATATTCTGGTTATTTCCTTCTGTGACTATGTATGGTTTTTTTTTCCCTTGTAATTAATGCCCTTTTAATTTCCACCTCTTTAGCTACTCTCTATCCTCTACCTATTGTTCTTTCCACATGCTCTAGTTTTACCTGCATTCTGGAAAGTTTGAATTTTAAGTCATTTACTTACTCACCTAGCTAGATTTTATTTATTAGAGAGAGAACAAGCAGGGCGAGCAGCAAGCAGAGGGGAAAGCAGACTCTCTGCTGAGCAAGGAGCCCCATGCAGAACTCAATCCCAGGACTCTGGGATCATGACCTGAGCTGAAGCCATACACTTAACTGACTGAGCCACCCAGGCGTCCCTATTTTTAAACTTGCAGTATGGATTAAAGGAACTTTGCAATTCAAACGAAGATTATCTCAGACCCTGATAGTAATCGTTAAAAAGATCTTTTAGTTTAAGTGTCCTTTTAAATTAGAATTGAGAATAGCCTGTTTAATATTTACATAAGAACACAGAGAAAACAATTTGATGATTATTTTTCATGAAAAGAAGTGATGCATGACATATATTTACACAGAAGGGGCGTCTGGGTGGCTCAGTCAGTTAAGCCTCTGCCTTTGGCTCAGGTCATGATCTCAGGGTTCTGGGATCAAGCCCCATGTCTGATTCCCTGCTTAGCAGGGATTCTGCTTCTCCCTCTCCTTCTGCTTCCCCCTTTGCCCCCCCCCCGCCTTGTATGCTTGTGCTCTCTCTCTCTCTCTCTCTCTGATAAATAAAATCTTTGAAAAAAACCAACCAACCAACCAATAAAAACCCACAGGATTTTCTGAATCTACGTATCAGGACCTTGGAAGTCACTGGACCATCATGAAAATATGAAAGGGGTAAATAATTAACAACTATTCTTGGATTCATAAAAGAGCGGTAGATACAAGGCAAACTACTTCCGCCAAGATTGGAGAGATATATGGGCAAATACAGAGAATTGCCACTTCAGGGAAGAAAGACTCCTGAACAGAAACCTCCAGAAACCAATACCAGGGTAGGAAAACCTGGAACTATAACTGATGAATTGTAGGAGTTTCAGTGGGGACACACCTGAAAGTTAAAAACTCCAGGGGGCCCCAGCCATGGTTGGTGGGGAGAAATACTGTAAAAATTTACCACTAGGAATTTTACTAGGTTCTCACAGTAAATATTAGATAAATATCCCTTGTGTTTCTGGGGGTATGAAGGAGTGGAAGCATTTTGAAGTACTTCAGAGCACTCTGTTTTTCTTACAAAGGCCTGTTCTGAGGGGAAACTAGTTAATCAAAGCCTAACCTGCTGGGGGTACATTTAGAGCTAACTGTGGGGAAATAAAAATACCCAACTCCAACACACTCTAGCCATTCTGTTTGACTTAAAGGGGAGAAAATAATTAAGAAACTCTGTGAAGTTCATAGTCCAAAGGCATAGGCTCACTAAAAGCCCCCACATCTCACTACTGCATTACTAAAGGCCTATTTATAGCAGTTCCTTTTACACACTATGTCACATCTGGTTATCAAGAAAAAATTACAAGACATACCAAGTAGCAAAACACACAAACAAACGAACAACCCCACAATTTGAAGAGACAGAGCAAGCATTAGAACCACACAAGGAAGGAATGTTGGAATTATCAGACCAGGGAGATATATATCTATATCTATATATCTACCTCTATATATGATATGCTAAGGGTTCTAATGGATAAAGTAGACAGTATAAGAACAGATGGACAATGTAAACAGAGAGCTAGAAATCGTAAGAAAGAATCAAAATACTAAAGATCAGAAATCTGTAACAGAAATAAAAAATGCCTTTGATGGACTTGTAGACCATACATGGCGGAGGGAAGAATCTCTGAGCTAGAGGAGATATCCATAGAATCCTCAAAAATCAAAAAAGCAAAGAGAACAAAAACTTCAACAATAAAAACGACAACAAATGAATATACAAAGACTGTGAGACAATCACAAAAAGTATAACATACACTTAATGGGGATACTGGAAGGATAAGAAACCAAAGAAATATTTGAAACAATAATGACCGACAGTTTCCCAAAATTAATATCAAATAGCATATCACAGATCCAACAAGCTCAGAGAACATTGTGCAGGGTAAAGCCAAAACAACAACAAACAAACAAAGCAAAACAAACAAAAAACAACTGTTCCTAGGTATGTAATTTCCAAACTATGGAATATAAATGATAAAAAAGTCCTGAGAGAAGCCAGAAAAAAAAAATAATAAAACACCTTAGCTACAGAGAAATGAAGAATTAATAACATCTGACTTTTCAGAAATCATGCAAGAAAGAAGAGTGAAATATTTAAAGTGATGAGAGAAAAAACAAAGGAAAACGAAAACACACCAACTTAAAATTATGTGCTCTATGAAATTAGCCTTCAAAAATGAAAGAAACAGATTTCCTTAGGTAAACAAAATTTGAGAGAATTTGTTGCCAGTAAACGTGTTTTGCAGGAAATGATAATAGAAGTTCTTTAGAAAGAAGGAAAATAATATAGGTCAGAAACTCAGTTCTATATAAATTAAGGAAGACCATCAAAGAAGGAACAACTGACGGTAAAATAAAAATTTCTATTTTTTTAATTATTAATTGATCTAACAGGTAAGGTTTTACTAAAATATTAATAGAAATAATGTATTCAATTATGTATATTTATGCATGCATATAATGTGCATAAGCGCATACACATATATATATACATAAGCATACATATATGCTTACATATAAGTAGAATTATGACAGCAATGATATAAGAAATAGGAAGGATAAATTAGGATTATTTTGTTATTATAAGATACATTACCTGTGAAGTGGTATGTTATTTGAAAGTAGGCTTGGAATAGCTGTAAACGTTTTTGCAAACTCTAGAACAACCACTAAGATATAAAAAAAATACAATATATATGCTTTTTTAAAAAATGGAGAGGAACAGAGTCATATAAAACACTCAATTAAAATCACAAAGGGCAGAAAATGAGTGGAAAGCTAAACTAGGAACAAAGAACAAGAACAACCAATAGAAAACAGTAACAAATATGGTGGATATTAATCCAACTATATCAATAATAACTTACAATGTTAATGGTCTAAATGTACCCAATAAAAACAGATTTTCTTAGTGGATCACAAAGCAAGACCCAACCATGTGTTGTTTACAAGAAATCCACTTTAAATGTAAATACACACATAGAATAAAAGTGAAAGGAGGCAAATATACTATGCTAACAGTAGTCAAAAGAAAGCATGAGTAGCTATATTAATTTCAGACCATGCAGACTTCAGATTAAGGAAAGTTATCAGGTACAAAGATGAGCATTATATAAGGATAATGGAGTCAATCCTCCAAGTAGACCTAATAACCCTCAATGTGCACACCTAAAAAGAGAGCATTGAACTATGTGAGACAGAAACAAATAGAATTGTAAAGAGAAATAGATGAATCAATTATTGTAGTTGATTTTTAACACCTCTCTATCAGCTTTTTAACATGTCTCTATCAGAAATAGATCCATTAAACAGAAAATCAGGAAAAAAAATAGTTGAACTCAACAACATTATCAATCAACTGGATATAATAGATATCTATAGACTATGTCATCCAACAACTGCAGAATACACATTTTTTTCAAGTTCACCAGAGCTTTACTCAAAATAGACCAAATTCTGGGACATAAAACAAACCTTAACACATTTAATAGAATGGAAATCACACAATGTCTACTCTGAGACAATAATAGAATTACTAGAAATCAGTAGCAGAGAGTTAACTGGAAAATCCCAAAGAACATAACAAATAGCACACATTTAAATAACTCATGGGTCAAATAAATCTTACAAGAAATTTTTAAAAATATATTGAACTAAGTGAAAATGAAAACACAACTTATCAAAATTTGTGGAAAAAAAACAAAAGCAGACTTAGAGAGAAAATTATAGCATTGAAAGGTATATGAGAAACAAAAATCTAAAATCAATCATCTCAGCTTCTATCATAAGAAATAAGAAAATAGAGCAAATTAAATCCAAAGTCGGCAGAAAAAATATATACTGAGAATTAGATCAGAAATCAATGAACTTGAAGATAGGAAATCAAAATAGAATAATAAAACCAAAACTAGTTCTTTGAAATGATCAATAAAATTGATTAGCCTCTGCTCAGGCTATCAAAGAAAACAACAGAAGCAACAGAAATTACTAATGTCAGAAATGAAACAGAAGAGCATCATTACAGATCCGTGGAATTAAAAAGATAATAAAGGAATAATATGAACCACTCTATGCTCACAATTTGATAGTCTAGATTAAATGGGCCAATTCTTTGAAAGACATAATTTGCCAAAATTCACACAGGAAGAAACAATCTGAATGGGCATATACCTATTAAAGAGATTGAATAAATAATTAACTTCCTCAACTTGATAAAGAATATCTATAAAAGCCTACAGCTAATGTCATACATACATAAAGTGAGAAACTTGAAGCTTTCTCATTAAGATCAGGAATAAGGCAAGGATGTGCCCTCTCTAAACTTAGTTTTAATATCATACTTGGAACTTACGGTTAATGCAAAAAAGCAAGAAAAAGAAATAAAAGACATAGAGATTGGGAAAGAAGACATAAAAAATGTCTTTGGTCACAGATAACATGATTACACAGAAAATCTGAAATAATCAACAAAAATCTCCTGGAATTAATAAGCAATTATAGCAAGGTTCCATAATACAAGGCTAATATACATAATTCAATTGCTTTCCTATATACCCAGAAATGAACAATGAACAATGAAGTGGAATTTGAAATTAAAAACAAACACAATACCATTTACATTACTATCCCTCAAAATAAATCGCTTCTGTATACATCTAACAAAACATGTACAAGATCTATATGAAGAATACTACAAAAATCTGACGAATTAAATAAAAAAATAATAACTACATAAATGCAGAGATATTCCCTATCCACAGATAAGAAGACTCAATATTGTCAAGATATCAGTTCTTCCCAACTTTATCTGTAGATTCAATGCAATCTCAATCAATATCCCAGCAAGTTATCTTGTGGATACAACAAATTGATTCTAAAGTTTATGCAGAGAGGCAAAATACCCAGAATAACCAACACAGTATTGAAGGAGAAGAACAATGTGGGAGGACTTACACTATTCAATGTCAAGACTTACCATAAAACTACAGTAACCAAGAGAGTGTAGTATGGACAAAATAATAGACAAATAAATTAATTAAATACAATAGAGATCCCAGAAATAGACTCAAATATAGTCACCTGATACTTGACAAAGGATCAAAGCCAATAAAATTGAGCAAAGATTGTTTTGTCAACAAATGATGCTGAAACAATTGGACATCCACATGCAAAAAAAAAAAAAATGAATCTAGACACAGACCTAATACCTTCCACAAAAACTAACTCAAAATGGATCATTTTATTTAGAAGTAAGTACAAAATGCAAACCTATAAAACTCCTAGGGTATAGGGGGAAAAAGCCTAAATGAGCTTTGGTATAGCAATGCCTTTTTAGATACAACACCCAAAACAAGATCCATAAATAAATAAATAAGAAAATAATAGATAAGCTGGACTTCATTAAAATTAAAAACATCTGCTCTGGGAAGACAATATCAAGAGAATGAGAAGACAAGCCACAGATTGTGAGAAAATATTTGTAAAACATATTTGATAATGGGCTCTCTTTTTTTTTAAAAGATTTTATTTATTTATTTGAGAGAGAGAGAGCATGAGAGGGGGGAGGGTCAGAGAGAGAGGCAGACTCCCTGATGAGCAGGGAGCCCGACGTGGGACTCGATCCCGGGACTCCAGGATCATGACCTGAGCCGAAGGCAGTCGCTTAACCAACTGAGCCACCCAGGCGCCCTGATAATGGGCTCTTAACTAAAATGTGCAAAGAACTCTTAAAGCTCAACAACAGGAAAATAACCCGGTTGAAAAATGGGTCAAAGCCCTGAAGAGACCTTCACAAAAGAAGATATACAGGAAGAAAATAAGCATATAAAAACATGTTCTGTATCCTATGTCATCAGAGAAATGCGAATTAAAGCAACAATAAGATACCAATACACACTTACTAGAATGGCCAAAACCTGGAACAATAACAATATCAAACAGGGTGAGGGCGCCTGGGTGGCTCAGTCGTTAAGCGTCTGCCTTCAGCTCAGGTCATGATCCCAGGGTCCTGGGATCGAGTCCCACATTGGGCTCCCTGCTCGGCGGGAAGCCTGCTTCTCCCTCTCCCACTCCCCCTGCTTGTATTCCTGCTCTCGCTATCTCTCTCTCTCTGTCAAATAAATAAAAAAAAAAAAAAAAACCTTTAAAAAAAAAAAAAAAACAGGGTGAGAATGGAACTCTCATCCATTGCTGGTAGTAATGCAAAATGGCACACTCTGTCCACACAAAAACTTGGACACAAAGGCAGCTTTATACATAATTGCCAAAATTAGGAAGTAAACAAAATGTCTTTCAGAAGGTTAATGGATAAACTGTGGTATATCCCGAAAACAATTATTATTGGGTACTAAAAGGAAATGAACTATCAATACATGAACAACAATAACAACAACAAAAACAAACAGGAAATAACTTTCAAATGCCTATTAATAAATGAAATGAGCCAATCCAAAATGGCTGCATATTGTATGATTCCAACTATATGATATTCTGGAAAAGGCAAAACTATGGAGACATTAAAAAATAAGTGGTTTCTAGGGGTTGCAGTGGTGGGGGGGTGAATAAACAAAGCACAGAGGAGTTATAGGGCAGTGAAAATATTTTGTATGATACCTTAAGATGGATGTATATCATTATATATTTATCCCAATTCATAGAACTCAACACACCAAGAATGAACCCTACGGTAAACTATGGACTAAGGGTGATTATGATGTGTTAATCTAAGTTTGTCAATTGTAGCAAATACACCACTATGGTGGAGGATGTTGATAGTGGGGGAGGCTATGCAAGTGTAGGAATAGTCAGGAGGTATATGGAAACTCTATCTTCCCCACAATTATGCTATAAACTTTTAACTGCTTATATATATATATATAATATATGTATATTATATATATATATATGAATCCCCTGGTTTACATACCTGAAACTATACATTTTATCTAACTGCTTTCTTAATAGAGTAGCATAATATTTTTAAGACTGGAAATCAGAATAACTAACATGTAGCAATCATAATTTTTGTCACCTTCCAAAATCCCAGTTGCTTGGAGTTTAGATATCTCCTAAAGAGAAAAGAAAATTCAGCTGCTCTCTAGCAGAAATGACTAGTGATTAGCCCAGGCCTAATTTGTATTATAGAGAAAAAGATCTATGTCCTAGTTAAATGAACACACTACCTGCTTCAAACCCTGGGTTTGGTGCTTAATTCACAGTCTTAATATGTCCTTTTATCAAAAAAATAGCTGTATGAAAATAGCCAATTTGATTCATATCTAAGCAATTATTTAAAAATTACCTGAAAAGCAAATGTGAGCCTTTTTTTAAACCAGAAAATTAAACTCAGTGGAAAACTTTGGACATCCATTCAGGGATTTCTCAATCCACTGATATTTTAGAGGTGATAAAAAAAAAAGGAGGTGTTAAATATTTTATCATTTAGTGCAAATAATATTAATGAGACATTAATAAGGATGCTAGGATATGCCAAACATAATATGTATCCACATGTAACTTAAAGGTATCATGTGCCAACATATACTTTTGTTTTTTTGATGGAGAGCTATACATATGTTTTAAAGATTTCAATCATTTATTTGAGAGAGAGAGTGAGAAAGCACAAGCAGGGGGAGCAGCAGAGGGAGATGGAGAAACAGGCTACCCACTGAGCAGGGAGCCAGCCGCAGGGCTTGATCCCAGAACCCTGGGATCAATGACCTGAGCCGAAGGCAGATGCTTTTTATTTCTTTTTTTTTAAATTTAATTTAATTTAATTATGTTATGTTAGTCACCATACAGTACTTCATTAGTTTTTTTTTTTTTAAAGATTTTATTTATTTTTATTTGACACAGAGAGATAGATAGTGAGAGAGAGAGCATAAGCAGGGGGAGCGGCAGGCAGAGGCAGAGGGAGAAGCAGGCTGCCCACTGAGCAAGGAGCCCGATGCGGGGCTCGATCCCAGGACCCTGGGATCATGACCTGAGCCGAAGGCAGCCGCTTAACTGACTGAGCCACCCAGGCGCCCCACTTCATTAGTTTTTGATGTAGTGTTCCATGATTCACTGTTTTCGTATAACACCCAGTGCTCCGTGCAATGCGTGCTCTCCTTAATACCCAACACTGGGCTAACCCATCCCCCCACTCCCCTCCCCTCTAAAACACTCAGTTTGTTTCTCAGAGCCCATTGTCTCTCATGGTTCCTCTCTGCCTCCGATTTCCCCCCCTTCATTTTTCCCTTCCTTCTCCTAATGTCCTCCATGCTATTCCTTATGTTCCACAAATAAGTGAAACTATATGTTAATTGACTTTTTCTGCTTGACTTATTTCACTTAGCATAATCTCCTCCAGTCCCATGCACATCGATTTAAAAGTTGGGTATTCATCCTTTCTGATGGCTGAGTAATATTCCATTGTATCTTCTTTATCCATTCATCTGTTGAAGGGCATCTTGGCTCTTTCCACAGTTTGGCTATTGCAGACATTGATGCTATGAACATTGGGGTGCATATGGCCCTTCTTTTCAGTACATCTGTGTCTTGCTATCTATTTTTAATATAAATTAGGTAATAGTTTCCTTTCCACATTTCTAGCTATATATTTCAATCGTGTTTTGGGTACATTAATTGTACTTTCATTTTTTTTAATCTTTTGGATAATTGACATATAACATGTCATAAACTTGTGCAAGTTTAAGGTGTACAACATGTTGATTTGATACATTTATACATTGCAATATGATTACCACTGTAGTGTTAGCTAATAACTTTCATCACTTCCACATAATTATTATTATTATTATTTATTTATTTATTTTTTGAGAACATTTAAGATCCAGTAGCTTTGCAGGGCACCTGGGTGGCTCAGTCCCTTAAGCATCCAACTCTTGATTTCAGCTCAGGTCTTGATGTGGAGGTTGCAAGTTCAAGCCCCGTGTTGAGCTCCAGTAGGCCCAGCATGAAGTCTACTTAAAAAATTTTTTTAAAAAGAAAAAATAAATTCAAAAAATGATCTAGTATCTACGTAACTTCCAAGTGTATATTACAGTGTTGGCAACTATAATCACATTGCTGTGCATTAGATCCCCAGAACTTATTCATCTTCTAATTGCAAGTTTGAACAACATCTTCCCAATTTCCCTTCCCCCCAGATCCTAATAACTACCTTTCGACCCTATTTCTACAAGTTCAGCTTTTTTTAGATTCCACATATAAGTTATACAGTACAGTTTTGTCTTTCTCTGAGTTATCTTACTTAGCATAATCCCTTCAAGGCCTATCCATGTTGTAACAAATGTCAGGGTTTCCTTCTTTCACTTTTCTGAATATTTCTGACTCTGTGTGTGTGTGTGCGCACACGCACGTGTATGTGCATGTGTGTGTATGTGTGCATGTGTGTGTGTCTCACATCTTCTTTATCCATTCATCTGTGATGGATATTTAGGTTGTTTCCATATCTTTACTATTATGAAGAATGCTGAAATGAACATGGACTACAGCTATCTCTTTGATATCCTGTTTTTATTTCCTTTGGATATAAACCCAGAAGTGGAATTGCTGGATTATATGGTAGTTCTATTTTTGATGTTTTGAGGAAATTTTATACTATTTTCCATAGTGGCTGCACCAAGTTATATTCCTGCCAAGAGTGCACAAGTGTTCTCTTCTCTCTACATCCTTCCAACACATATTATCTCTTGTTCTTTTTGATGATAGCCATTCAAGTGTGAGGTGTGAGGTGCTATCTCATTGTGATTTTGATTTTCATTTCCCTGATGACAAGTTTTGCTGAGCATTTTTTCTTGTATATGTTGTCCATTCATATCTCTTCTTTGGAAGAATGTCTTATTTAATTCCTCCACCCATTTTTTAATCAAAGTCTTTGCTTTTCTTGTGATTGAGCTTTATGAGTTCTTTATATATTTTGGATATTAACACCTTATTAGACATGTAGCTTGCACATATTTTCCCCCATTCTATAAATTGACTTTTCATTTTGTTATTTATTTTTTTTCTTTTTTAGTTTGATGTAGTTCCACTTGACAATTTTTGCTTTTGTGCTTGTGCTTTTGGTGTCATGTGCAAAAATAAATCATTGCCAAGACCAATGCTAAGGAAGTTTTTCCCTCTGTTTTCCTCTAGTTCTCCAGTTTTATATCTCTAATACATTATAAGTTAGCTTTTATGAGTGGTGAAAGAGAGAGGTCCAATTTCATTTTTCTGCTTGTAGTTATTCAGTTTCCCCAACATTTATTGAAGAGGCTACCCTTTCCTCATTGAGTATTCTTGACTCCCTTATCAAATATTAGCTGAAAATGCATGCAAGAGCTTATTTCTCAGGTCTCTATTCTGTTCTTTGGTCTATGTATCTATTTTGATTTTTTTTTAAAGACTTTATTTATTTATTTGAGAGAGAGAGAATGAGAGAGAGCACATGAGAGGGGGGAGGGTCGGAGGGAGAAGCAGACTCCCTGCAGAGCAGGGAGCCCGATGAGGGACTCGATCCAGGGACTCCAGGATCATGACCTGAGCTGAAGGCAGTCGCTTAACCAACTGAGCCACCCAGGCGCCCTATGTATCTATTTTGATATCAGTATCATACTGTCTTGATTATTATAGCTTTGTAGTATAGTTCAAAATCAAGAAGTATGAAGCCTTTAGCTCTTTTCTTCTTCCTCAGGATTACTTTGGCTATTTGGGGTCTTTGTGGTTCCACATAAGTTTTAAGATTGTTTTTTTTCTATATCTAAAAACTGCCATTGAAACTTTGATAGCAATTACATTGAATCTGTAGATGTTTTGGGGTCTATGAACATTTTAACAATATTAATTTTTCTGATTATGAACATGGGATGTCATTCCATTTATTTGTATGCTTTTAAATTTCTTTCACCAAAATCTTGTAGTTTTCAGTGTATAGATCCTGTACTTCCTTGGTTAAATTTATCCCTAAGTAATTTATCTTATTAATGTTATTGTAAATAAAATTATTTTCTTTATTTATTTTTCAGCCATCTTTATTAGTGTATAAAAAAGCAACTGATTTCTGTATATTGATTCTATATCCTGTAATTTTACTGAATTTATTGATTACTTCCAACAGTTTTTGGTTTCTGATGTGGATGCCTTGTATTTCTTGATCTTGCCTTATTATTCCATCTAGGACTTCTAATATTATGTGTTGATACCCCAGCTCTTTTGGCTTCCACTTGTATGGAATATATTTTTCCAGCCCTTCACTTTGAGCCAATGTGTGCTTTTAAATCTGAAGTTTTTTGTAGGCAGCATATAATTGTCTTTTTTATCCATCTAGCCACTCTGCCTTTTGATTAAAGAATTCAATCCATTTACATTTAGAGTAGTTATTGATATGTAATGACCTATTAATATCATCTTATTGTTTTGTTTGGTAGTTCCATTGTTCTTTTTTCCTCTCTTGCTGACTGCCTTTGTGGAACAGTAATTTTTCATAGTATTATGCTCTGATTCCCTTCTATCTTTTGTGAATCTGCTATAAGTGTTTACCATGCTTTGTTTTTACCATGAGGCTTACATAAAACATCTTACATAAAACAATCTTTTGAAAGTTGATAGCAACTTAAATTCTATTGCATACAAAAATTCTATCCTGATACGCTCACCTTTTGAGTTTTTTTAAGATTGACTTATTTGAGACAGAGAGAGCATGTGTGAGAGTGGGAGGAGGGGCAGAGGGAGAGAATCTTCAAGCAGACTCCCCACTGAGCATAGAGCCCAACCTGGGCTTGATCCCATGACCCATAAGGTCATGACCTGAGTCAAAACCAAGAGTTGGATGCTTAACTGACTGAGCTACCCAGGTGCCCCCCTTTTGTGTTTTTAATGTCACAACTTACCTCTTTATATTGTGTATTCATTAATAAATTATGGTAGCTATGGTTATTTTTGATACTCTTTTCTTTTAATCTTTATACTATAGTTGTGAGGTTAACACACCAGCATATTAAAGAATTAGCATTTTCTGAATTGGACTGTACATTTACCTTTACTAGTGTTTGTATATTTTTTATATAGTTTCATGTTACTAATTAGCACCTTTTCAGTTAAAGAACTTTCAGCATATCTTGTAAGGCAATTCTAGTTGTGATGAACTCCATCAGCTTTTGTTTGTCTGGGTAAGTCTTTATTTCTCCTACATTTCTGAAGAATAATTTTGTTGAATAGAGTATTATTGGCTGACAATTTTTCTTATTTTAGTACTTCTAGTGTATCATCCCACTATCTCTCAGCCTATATGGTTTCTGTTGAGAAATTGGCTGACCATCCAATGGAGGTTCCTCTGTAGGTTACAATCTTTCTTTTGCTGCTTTTAGGATTGTTTGTCTTTGATTTTGTCAGTTTAATTATAACATGCCTCAGAGAAGATAATGTTGGATTGAAATAATGAGTTGATATATTATCTTAATGAAGTTGGATGTCCAATCTCTTCACAGGTTTGAGAAGTTCTCAGTTCTTTTTTTAAAATGATTTTTCTTCTTCTTTCCTAAAACTCAAATGATTCTGATGGTGTTCCACAGATTATTGAGGCTTTCCTCACTCTTTTTCATTATTTTTTCTTTGTTTTCCTCTGACCAGGTTATTTCAAAATTCTTATCCTCTAACTCACTTATTCTTCTGGCCAGCTATTCTAATGCTGATGGTGTTTACTGCATCCTTCATTTTATTCATTGGATATTTCAGCTGCAGAAATTTTGTTTGGTAAGAATTCTATCTCTTTGTTAAATTTCTCATGTTTTTCATGTATTCTTTTCCTGATTTCATTTTTGTATTTTCTTGTAGCTTATTGAGTTTCTTCAAAATATTTTGAGGATTCTATTCTACTCTATTTTTAATTCTTTATTGCTTAAATCACCAATCTCCATCTCATTGAGTTTGCTTCCTGAAGGATTATTGAGATCTTTGGTGTTGTTATGTTTCCTTGATTCTTCATGTTCTTTGGAAGTTTTCATTGCTGCTTTTGCATTTGAAGTTGCAGTCAACTCTTTCAATCTTTATTAACTGCTTTTAGGTGAGAGATATTTTCATTGGTCCTGCTATATATTCTGACACTTTCTCCCACCTTTATGGATACACCTGTTCCACAATTCTTGCTCCCTTGTGTAGAAGAATTCTTATGCTTGTATATCTTCTTTCTATCTTACAACACACCAGGCCATCTGCTGGAAACCTCTTTTTTGCTTTCCCAAAGATGGCACTACAACTAAAGATTGTGATTTCTCCCTTGCTCACAGACCCTGGACTGTTTTCTGTGCATACTCCTTGTCTGCCTGAGCTATTCTCACTGCCACCTCAGAAATGCACAGAAGGAGCTAGCCACAGAGTAGAGAAGAGGTGTGGTTTGGGCACTCAGGGTGTTGGGGATGCCTGTGGGCCAGCTGAGGGAATTCTTGGTTGAAGTTTTCCCAGTACTTCATGGGCAGTCTTCCTGCTGGAGTCCAGAAAAGAGTCAGCAGGAACCACATTCCTTTAATGTTCTCTGATATTATTTTCCTCTTTCCTGATCTTCTCCCTCCTCTCAGTCATGGAGCATCCACTTTAATATTCTAGGTGCTATCAGGGAGAAACGGATTTCTTTAGTAGTGTCCTTCATAGCCAGGAAAGCTGGGTACTCACCCACCACTCTCTATTTCCCCCATGGGGGAGATCCCCAGCCTCCTCTTTCTATGCTGTGCTACCTTCTGGAGAGGAGTGACACTGATAAATTCTTCATCCACACTCTCATGCATCTAAACCCCTTTTTTTTTTTTCCCCTCCATGGAAATCTGGACTTCTACAAAGGCTCTCTCACCCATGGGTTTCTATCCAAGTCAGCACTTTCCAGGTCCTGCCAGACTGTGGCCAAGAGTGGATAGAGCTGGTCCATAGGCTTCTGGCTATTCCACAAGCCATACTATAGTCTATCTGCTTATTACTTGATGCACAGTTAGGTGAGACTCCTTGACATTTGATGCTAAATCCCATGACTCCCACAGAGATGATGGATGCCAGATTTTAGTTGTTAAAGAAGGGACCAAAACAAGAGACATCTCATGTTGCCATGACGTTGACACCACTTGGTACTCTCATTTTTTAAGCTTTGATTTTAACTGACATTTATATTAGCCAGATCCAAAAGGAACAGAGAAACCATCTTTCTCATATCAGAAAAAAAAACTATTTGGACAGCTAAAATTTCATTCAATTATTTAAGTGTTTCCTATTAAGATACTGTATCATGCCATAAGCCCAATTGGTAATTCTTTTTTATTAAATATTTTCTCTGTTTTGTCACTTCCAGAATGTTAGAATTGGTTAGAGGTCATAAGTCAAATACACTGACTGCAAATCTAATCACTTTAGGATGTGAATTAAATGGGGAAAGTGAATAACATTTTGATGAGTAGCATGAATGGGACAAAAAATCCATGTTAGGAGGGGATATTCTAAAAGATATAGTAGTGGGCAAATATAAACGGAATATGAGGTACAGGAACACAACAATTTGGCTTGGGTCAGATATATGTGTAAAGACATATCGGGATAAAGGAGGAAATGTTAAGTTTGCATCAGAAAGCCATGATAAGAAGTCTGATAATTATTTAGCATACCTGAAGATTTTAGAGCAGGAGAAGGACATTTTATTTCCTTGAAATGTCCTGATTAACCCTAGAAAATTTTTAAAAAGCTTGTTTCAACAAAATTTCTTCAGACTAGCTTTTACAAAGAAAGGTATTATGAAGAGAAGTGATATGAAGAGAAAAGAAATAACATAATAGCTAACAAAGCAATTCCCATCTAGCATAACCAAAGGATACAATAGTAGATGCTTTTCAGTAGGCTTCTTAATTTTATAATAACAGACAGCAAAGAAATGCCTAGGATATCCTTCTGTTGAAAATAAGCAAAATCAAAAATAAGAACTCAATAGGTCTAAGACAACATTGCTCAGAAGTACAATTAGGGTGAAAATCCAGAATTTAATACTTTTAGGAAGAAACTATAATAAGCATCAGCACACATCACAATAAAAAAAAACAAACATTTAGTTTAGATAAGCATAAAATAAAAACAAGAAAGAGATGCCAGAGTGATTCAAAGTTATATATATACTGAAAAAAAACATAAAAATATGTTAAAGATCATTTTGGTAAATACAAAACACAGGGGAAAAGATAAGAAATCTGGGTATTTATCAAACTCTCCCTACATTCAGCCATAATATTAGATTTTCATTTGTCCTATACAACATTCAACGTAGATATCATAATCACAATCAAGCTCATGAATTTAATTGCCTAAGATGTCACAGTTTAGACTGGATGTACTAGAAAAGAGTGAGAATACCTGCTTTGTCTTGATCTAAAGTCAATTCCACTACATCATGATAATGTGTTATATTATAGTTTTAACCTGATATAAATTGCTAAATTTATCAGATAATTATAACTATTTTATCTCCAGTACTTAGAATTTATAAAGTGTTTTAAAAATTATATTTGACCCTTACAACAATGAGGAAATGTTGACGAAAGTGACATAATCAGAGGATAAATAACTAAAGTCATGTTTGAATGATATTTATTAAAATTAAATATATTATGTCCAGGTAGTAATTACCAACACTTCTGGAGGACACTAATTCTTTCAGGTCCCCTTAACGCATATGGATCATAGTAAATTAAACTATTCACCCAAAGCCATAAATAGTTAATATACCTTTTTGTCTACTAAAATCTAATGTCTGTAACTACTACTTAATTGCTTAAACATGGTTTAAAACCAATGTAGTCCAACAATTAACTTTAAAGATTTGCCTTCCTAATTATTTTATAAAGACTCTCATTTCTAATTTCAGTCCTTAATTAGACAATAGAATTTAAAACAAGGGGATAGGGAGGTGGAAAAGAGATGAGGAGCTATATTCCTATTGCTAGATCTCTTTGGCAGATTTTCTTTGTGTTACTTTGATATCCCAGATAGGATATGCTTATATATACTTAATTCTTTGTCTTAGGATATGAATTCCTTCAACATTTTAAACCACAGAATCCACTCAGGCCATACTTTTATTTAATCCATTTGATATCATCATCTTTACCTTTTCCAACTGGCTGAGGCCGTGTCTGACTTGTGAATTATTGAACCCCTGGTGCCTACAACACTATCTGAAATATAGCAATAACTCAACATCTATGTGTTACATAAAGGAATGAATAACCAACTGACAGATTCAAGAAATGAACCATCCTGTTTAATTTTCTTTCTTTTTTTTTTTAAGATTTTATTTATTTATTTGACAGAGAGAGACACAGCGAGAGAGGGAATACAAGCAGGGGGAGTGGGAGAGGGAGAAGCAGCCTTCCTGTCGAGCAGGGAGCCTGATGCAGGGCTCAATCCCAGGACCTGGAATCATGACCTGAGCCGAAGGCAGACGCTTAACGACTGAGCCACCCAGGCGCCCCCATCCTGTTTAATTTTCACATACCAGCCAGTCTATATCAAATACATTTATATATAACATATGAAAACTTTACACAGATACATAGAATATTACTTAATATACTAATATTGAAATATAGGTATTTTCATTCCAACTTTTTGAGAGATTATTGATGCTGAGAGGAATTGGATTGTTCAGTGTCATACAGCCAATTAATAGCAAAGTGGGGACTAGACTATGTGTCCTCTAATGTTCATATTTGCATATTAATAATGTCAAGATATGGTATCATAAGATTAGTGAATAATGCTATGCTACTTGTGTTTTTATAATTAACATATTAAATATTGGGTCAACGGAATCTTACAATGAAGTTAAGTAGGCCTCACCATCATCATTTTCATATCTGTTTAGATTCTGTCTTGTGTTATGAAAAATAAATATAGACTCATAGTACATAGGCAAATAATTGCTGAATAAAAATTCAAAAGAGTTCACAAGCAAAATTTTAATACTGATTTTCTATTTAAATGAGATTAGAAATATTTTAGAGCTAATGAATTACATTACAGAATATTATTAATAAAAATAGGTTAATAGGAATACTTCAAGAAAATATTGTAAAGAAATTTATACTTTTAATGATTTTTTTTAACTGGACCAAGGATTCAGTTGAATAAATTTTATATATTACTGTTTATGTTGAGAAGCTTTTACTTTAAGGAACATACTAAGAAAATTACAGTTAATAAAGTTGTACCTATATCATTTGCCAATCATTCAAAAGCATAATGAGCACAAGGGGAAACTGGGGGAGGGGGTATTTTGTTACTACATATGATATAAAAATGACTTTCAATTTAGTTTTAAAAAAGACAGCAACATTCATTTAGAGTATTATCATGTCTTAAGGGCATGCAGTAATAGAATGCACGTACCAAGGAAAACTCTCTACTATTTTTATTTAGGAATATAAATGAAGAAATAAATATATCCTGTCAGGTAATAAATGTCACCCAGAGGCCACAGAATTTAGTTAAGTAATTCAATTTTTTTAACTGACCACTCTACTCCAGATCTTTGAATAACTAACTAGCCCAAGAGATGTTTTGAGAGATCCTGGAAAAAAATTAACACTTATATTTCTGGTGTGGGCCCTCAGCTTATTTCTACAGAATTCACAACACATTATAGATTTTTAACTTCTTATAATCCATTGCAAAAGTTTTCTAGGCAATAAGGTACCCCATAGCAATAAGTATATTTTCCATGATGTCTTCAACCAAAGACGATATAGTTTCAGCCATTTTAATAGGATTCTGAATCACAACATAAGTTTGAAAATATTGCATCAATGCACTGTGAAGAAATGGAGCATTGCATAGAATTTAAAATATAGCAGATTATTGATATATTTCACATTTAAGCAAATATTACCTTAAATAAGACTGATGTCTTTGATAAGGACTTTAACCTTGGTGGAATTTTCAGTATCAAAAAGTATAATTATTGGGCGCCTGGGTGGCTCAGTTGGTTAAGCGACTGCCTTCGGCTCAGGTCATGATCCCAGGGTCCTGGGATCGAGTCCCACATCGGGCTCCCGGCTCAGCAGGAAGCCTGCTTCTCCCTCTCCCACTCC
>NC_138376.1:48322533-48374757 GCF_054177405.1 Leptonychotes weddellii | reverse complement strand
AAAAAAAAAAAAGTATAATTATTTTTTTCCCTTTGTTCATTTGTTTCTTAAATGTCACATATGAGTGAAATCATACGGTATTTGTCTTTCTCTGACTGACTTATTTCACTTAGCATAACACTCTCTAGCTCCATCCATGTTATTGCAAATGACAAGATTTCATTCTTTTTTAATGGCTGAGTAATATTCCATTGTATAAATATATCACATTTTCTTTATTAATTCATCAGTGAATGGACATTTGGACTCTTTCCATAATTTGGCTATTGTAGATAACATTGCTATGAACATCAGGGTGAGTGTATTGTTTTGAATTAGTATTTTTGTATTCTTTGGGTAAATACCTAGTAGTGCAATTGCTGGGTTGTAGGGAAGTTCTATTTTTAACTTTTTGAGGAACCTCCATACTGTTTTCCAGAGTATATGTACCAGTTTTTATTCCCACCAACAATTCAAGAGGGTTCCCCTTTCTTTATACCCTAGTCAACACCTGTTGTTTCTTGTGTTGTTGATTTTAACCATTCTGGCAGGTGTGAGGTGATAACTCATTGTAGTTTTGATTTGCATTTCCCTGATGATGAGTGACGTTGAGCACCTTTTCATATGTCTGTTGGCCATCTGGATGTCTTTTTTGGAAAAATGTCTATTCATGTCTTCTGCCCATTTTTTAATCGGATTATGTGATTTTTGGGTGTTGAGTTTTATAAGTTCTTTATATATTTTAGATACTAACCCTTTATCAAATATGTCTTTTGCAAAAAAGAGAGAGAGGGGCAAACCAAGAAACAGGCTCTCAACTATAGAGAACAAACTGATGGTTACCAGAAGGGAGGTGCGTGTAGGGATGGGTTAAATAAGTGATGGGGATTCAGGAGTCACTTGTGATGAGAATTGGATGTTGTATGGAATTGTTGAATCAGTATATTGTACACCTGAAACTAATACTACACTCTATGTTAACTAACTGGAATTAAAATAAAAACTTTTAAAAATATATAATTAGCTTTTCCTAACAAATCAAAATGGAAACCTGTCACATTGAGACTGAAGAAATAATAGTGTTTAATATGCAGATCTGGTGGACATACTGATCAAGTTTAAACATGGGTGATTAAAATCAATACTTTATTTTTGTATAAAAGTTATAGAAGGAATCCTAAGTAGACCTGACAGTGGACTGAAGTATGGTATGGGATGGTGGCAGTCAGCATGAATATATAGACTTGTCCAGAAGAATTTGTCACAGTTTCTGATAACAATGCATTGATCTTTCTAACTAAACCTACCTACCTTTTCAATAGTTGGTTTTCAAGGTAAATCTCCATGTTCTATGAGCATTCTTCCATACAATAACAACAAAACAACAACAAAACTGTTCCCTACTTTTTCATAAACATGCATTAGATAAAGAGATCTAATAGATAAATCTCATCTCTTAATAAACATATTCCTCTAAAGAAATCATGCTGCAGATGGTAAAGGAGGAAATAGGTGGCTGCCTTTTTATAACTATTAGCAAAAATAAGTAACAAAAAAATATGTAATAAATAGCTAAATTCATTAGCACTAAAAATTTGAGATGATGAAATATATTTAAGTTAGAAAGCATACTTACAATAATTAAAAACAGTAGACAAGACCAGAGTGAGAGTAAGATCATAGTGAAGAACAGGGGAATCACCTTTAGATGTTAATTAGCGGCAAAATTCTTTTGTGGAAGTTTTCTTCTACCATAGATCTATCTTTTGGAAATTTAAGAAAGCTCTTAATAATTTCCAGTCTGTTTCTAGCAGTAAATGAAGAGAGATTTTAGAGTAAAAAAAAAAAAAAAAAAAGTTGCTAATTTATTTATTGTTTCAGAGAACACACATGCAGAAAAAATGCAAAAAATGTGAAAGTGCTGTTTAATAATCAATTATAAGGCAAACAACAATATAACAACTCCATCTATGAAAGAAAATTGTCAGGACCTAGAATCCCCTGTTTTGTCCTTACCTAGTCATAGCTTCCACTCATCTCTAGAACTGGCCATTATCTTATTTTACGGTAATAACTTCTGACTTTTCTTTATTATTGTACTTCATGTATGCATTCCTAAGCAATATCATTAAGTACTGTTTGCTTTTGATTTATATATACATATAAACATTATATATACTATATATATAATATATATATTTGAATGGATATATATATATCCATTACTTCATGTCTCACTTCAACTCTTGGTTTTTGTTTATAGCTATTGTTCATTAATTCTAATTATTGTATACCAATAATTATTTATTCATTTTACTTTTTTTTTAGATTTTTTTTTTTTTAATTTGAAAGAGAGAGCACAGGAGCAGGGGCAGAGGCAGAGAGAGAAGCAGACTCCCCCACTGAGCAGGGAGTCCAATGTGGGACTCGATTCCAGGATCCTGGGATCATGACCTGAGCTGAAGGCAGCTGCTTAACTGACTGAGCCACCCAGGTGCCCCTATTCATTTTAGTTTTGATTGCTATTTGGTGTTACTAGATTTGGGCTATTAAAAGTATTGATGCCATGATTATTCTTTATCCATTTCCTGGTGCACAGGTACATAAGATTTTCCAGGGAATTTACCTATGAATGGAATTTCTGGGTCATACAGTATTATTTCCTGTCTCTACACCTAGAAACACTGGAAACACCCTTGCTTTCTTTAACAAGGTATCTCAGACTCATCCTGAAATTAGCACCCTACAAAGATCCTTTTTTTAGGTTATAAGAGTATAAGAGAACAAAGTTAGTAGTAAAGGCTACACATTACTTTGTCTTACATGATGACTAGAGACTAACAGGGTGATGAGAGAGATGAGGAGGTTTTAATTATTGCAGGTACAGAACAGAGAAATTAACATTTTCTAAAAATAAAGATCATGGGTTTATATTGACATTTCTAGCATATCTCAAGTCTCTTCTGCCTTGCTCTAATAGCAGAGTTTCTAGTCTTCCATCTCAGAGCATGAATTGTAGAACCTGACTCCCTGGGTTCAAATCCATGCTTCACTACGGGAATATATTAAAATTTTAGTATAGATTAACATATTTTTAAGTGTCTTCATTACAAAATAGGAATATATATAGCCCCTCAACTCTTCTAATAAATATAAAATGCAAATAAATTTCAATTTCAATATAACATTTTAATTGACAAGTAATTTAAGTAAGAAGGAAATGATACTGAATTCAGTAATAATTGATGACTCTTGGACTCTCTTTGAAACAAAGTTCTAAAAGGCAGGATTCTAAAATGAATAACAATAAATCCAGGGCACAATCAAAGGAAAGTAGGAAAAGAATCTATTTTTTTTTTTTTTTTCAATTTTTTTTTTTTTTATTCTTATGTTAATCCCCATACATTACATCATTAGTTCTAGATGAAGTGTTCCATGATTCATTGTTCGTGCACAACACCCAGTGCTCCATGCAGAACGGAAAAGAATCTATTTTTATACTTAATTCATTTCTGAACTCTAAATCACACAGGCTTCAATTATTAAGTACTACATGGGTTAATGTTTTGAAATGAAGGATTTGCCTCTTAATGTGAAATCTGCAGTTCATCATAAAGTTAAGAAAGTAATGTCCTTAGCTTAGTTACTCTCCAGAGAAACTATTCTCTCTTTGTGCTGTCTGCAGCACATACTAAAGAGAGATTAGGGGGAGGGAGGTCACTTTCTGTATGAAAACATGGTAGAATATCAATAGGTTGAAGTAGTGTAGCTTCTCATAAAGCACTGAATGTTCTACACTAATCATTTTGCTGGAAATCCAAGTATTTTGTGGAATCTCTTAGATTTATAAAGTTTCACTATAAAACTAGAAATGTACTATTTAAATAAAAGTCACCTGAACATAATTGAAGTAACGAACGATATTTAAAAAACACAATCATAAACGTAAGTTAGAAAAATAAAACATTAAATCTAAAAAAATCTAAGAAACTTTAAAATTCTACCATAAGGTAGTAATACTTAAATATGGAAAGATCAAGGCACAATATTTTCTTAATTTTAACTAAAACTTTTTTATTCTTTAAACTATTAATATTTATGACTATTTTATTAAAGGAAATGATTTTTTGAATATCTAATGTTATGCTATGTCCTTTTTTAAAATAATTTTATTAATTATATTTTATTAAATAGATGAGAAATGTTTTATTAATTTTAGTATTTCTAGGTATCTTAAATTCTTTCATTCTTTTTCCTGTTTTTGTCCATGTAGCCTTTATGTTCCCTTATTTCTAGGTTCTTGTTTGCTTTTTTTTTAAGATTTTATTTTTAAGTAATCTCTACACCCAAAGTGGGGATCAAACTTACAACCCTGAGATCAAGAGTCACATGCTCTACCAACTGAGTTAGTTGGGCACCCCATTTCTATCCTCTTTTTGAGAACCTGGCAACAAAAGAAGTTCACCATCCCCTTCTGGAGCTAAGATTCTGTGCCTAAGCTTGTGGTTGTAACATGTTTTTCTTGACTTTGGCTCAACTAGAGCTTGGAAAACCTAAATCAGAGGTGAGGGGATGGTTAAAGTAAGAAAAAAAGGCAGTCTGGCTAAAAATATAATAAGAGCTAATTAGATTAGTTAGATAACAAAATCTTATCAAATTAGTATATCTCATTGGGGGCTATCTAAATTCACAGAAATAATTTTGTCCTGGATTTGCACTTTGAAATTCATGTGGGCTACTTTGATAGAGATGCTGTCCCATTCAACCCAGAAGAGGAAAATGATCAATTATTGTTTATAGGATGTCAGTCCCAAGCATATTAGGTGAAGTTAGGTTTAGCATCACCTATTCAATTAGATTCATATAATAAGATAGTGAATATGTACTCTTGCCTCTCATAATAGTATAGGTATTTGTACTGGTGGAAAAATTAGGTGTTAATGCAAATCCTTAGGCCTATGAAAGAGCCCCCCAGTTATGTTCTACTGGAAGCGTAGACTGACTTTTTTGAAAAGTATTGAAGTTGAAAGAGGGTTCTTTTGAAATGTAGAGTAAAAAACAAAAAGGCCCTCAAGTGATAATACAAAGAATTCCCTTAAATATGAGACAGACACAGGAATTTGGAGGAAACCTGAGGCTTCCAAAGGAAATTGAGCACATAACCAGCAATCAAATTAGGGTTGTGAGGTTGTGTTATGAGTTGAGTAAAGGAAAACCTTAGTTTCTAGGGTCCCTGCAGAAATGGAGGAACTATTAATGAGGAAATCGCTTGTGTGAAGGGAAAGAAGTAGTAGTATAATGTAAGGTACATTATGTAAAGCCCATTATGGTGGGGTAGACAGAAACACATTTGGAGGAACAAGAGAGAAAGAAAAGTATGGAGGGTAATAATGTCTTAGATTTGAGAGAAAAAGAAGGAGTAGCATCAGAAGAAGATAGGTGATCTTTAAGTGATTGAATAGGTTCAGATAAGGTATATTGAGGTTGCTGAAGGGACCGCTTGAAATTTAATTGGGAGATGGCAAGATCTCATTCCTTTTGATGGCTGCATAATATTCCATTGTATATATATATCACATCTTCTTTATCCATTCATCTGTCTATGGACATCTTATCTCTTTCCACAGTTTGGCTATTGTGGACACTGCTGCTTTAAACATTGGGGTGCACATAAGAAGATAGCAGGAAGGGAAGAATGAAGGGGGGGAATCGGAGCGGGAGACGAACCATGAGAGATGATGGACTCTGAAAAACAAACTGAGGGTTCTAGAGGGGAGGGGGTGGGAGGATGGGTTAGCCTGGTGGTGGGTATTAAAGAGGGCATGTTCTGCATGGAGCACTGGGTGTTATACACAAACAATGAATCATGGAACACTACATCAAAAACTAATGATGTAATGTATGGTGATTAACATAACAATAAAAAATTTTTAAAAAAGAAATTTAATTGGAAGAACCATTTTCTGGCTTCTTCATATCAAGTAAAGAAAGCCATTATCTGGGCGGGGGGGCATTCTGGGCCCCTGAAATTCAAAAGTTCTTCAAAGTTTCACAACTTGGGGAGGTAGCAAGAGTCCAAAATTTGTCATTGCAATTCTAAATTATCCTTAGTAAAATTTTTGCCATTTTGAAGGTATAGAAAATAATTAGTGCCACAGTGGTGAAACATATAGTCTGCTGGAGGGTGGAAAGAGGGTGCCCAGTAATTGAGATGACCTAGGAGAGAGCAGGATCGAATAGAAAAAGGAGTCAAATAGGAAAAAGCAGTGCCATGAACAATCTCCATCTGAGTCTCTAGTGCAGTCTTCGTTGAGAAGCTGAAAGACTTGCTCTGAGCAATCTTTGGATGAGAAGTAACAAAACAAAACAAAACAAAAAAAGAAAGGCCTCACAGAAGAGCTGGGTATTCCTGCTTCAGAGTCAGGAAGCAAATATTCACTTGGAAGAACCAAGGACACTTTCATCCAGGAAGTTCTCTCTTGACCAGAAGAGAGACTGAAAGAGTCCTGCTCAATAGAAAGGGCCAGAGATTAAATCTTCCCTCAAAAGAGCCAAGAATAGTTCCATTCGGGAAGAGTTTCAGTCAACATAAAAGAGACAGAAAAAGTCTTGCACAAATAGAAAAGAATCACAAAGAATCCTGATCAGTCAGAAAAGTACCAGCGCTGTGAATTGTGTGAGACTGTTGAATCGCAGACCTGTATCTCTGACACAAATAATACATTATATGTTAAAAAAAAAAAAAAAGAAGAAGAAGAAGAAGATAGCAGGAAGGGAAAAATGAAGGGGGGGAAATCAGAGGGGGAGACGAACCATGAGAGACTATGGACTCTGAGAAACAGAGGGTTCTAGAGGGGAAGAGGGTGGGGGGACGGGTTAGCCTGGTGATGGGTATTAAAGAGGGCACGTACTGCATGGAGCACTGGGTGTTATGCACAAACAATGAATCATGGAACACTACATCAAAAACTAATGATGTAATGTATGGTGATTAATATAACATAAAAAAAAAAAAACTAGTCTAAAAAAAAAAGAAAAGAAAAGTACCAGCAAGAGCACCATTTAGTAGAATTGAAGTAACTCCTTGTTATGCAAGTACAGATAAATGTCCAGAGCACTGGATTGTT
Organism: Leptonychotes weddellii; assembly: GCF_054177405.1. Lineage (NCBI taxonomy): Eukaryota > Metazoa > Chordata > Mammalia > Carnivora > Phocidae > Leptonychotes > Leptonychotes weddellii. Next base: position 48,367,651 of record NC_138376.1, on the reverse strand, counting down.
ACTCACCACCATGGATCTCAATTTCTGCAGCCAGGCCAGAAGGACAAAAAGGGCCCAAGAAGTTGGCATGAATACTTGGGTGAAAACATCAGGGTCTGAGGGCATTTACCACTCTGCCCACATCATAGCACCAGACACTGTCGGGGGAGGGGTGTGGGAATCTGTACTTAGATTAAGAGAGGGTTTATTCAGAAGAGGAAAATGCTCCAATCCCAGAAATCCACAAGCATCTGAAAATCAAACAGAGTAAGTTTATTTGTTTGTTTGTTTAAAGGAAGGGCAAGTAGAGATAAGCAAAATCTTCTCAGGGGAAGCTAGACAAGCAAGAGGAAATGATCACCGGGCAAGACAGAAAAAAGATCTCACTTTGTTGAGCTGATTCCCAGAACAACACGATAAAGGAGTCACATTCTACATTTTTTTAGAGCTTGCTCAGGCTTAAGGGAACACGGAATGCCAGGGACTGTAGGAAAGAGAGAAGCTGGACTAAAGTTGAGTCAAGACAAAACAGAAGTTAAGGAAGAAACAACTGAAAACATTTAGTCAGTCTCTATTTTTTGTTCTTTCTCTCCAGTTCAGGCAAAAGAGCCACACCACCCATAATTTGTGTAAATGCCATGGTTGCCACAGTAATTAAGTTGTGGCGAGCTGATCTCCCTTTAACCTTCCATACACCAGTTCTTTGGCGTAGTATCTCAAGGGTGATCAATGTATGAATTGTCAGTGTCCTACTTACCACAATCAAGGAGGTCATTTATGTGTCATCAAATATGTGACAATCTAATCTCAAAATCCCATCTGTAGGGTATGTGTCCTGGGTCACACTCTCCTATCAATGACTTTCTCAATTAGTGGACTGGCAGGAAACAGGAAACACACAACTAGAATTTTTTTGTATTCTAATAAAGGGCTATTTCTAGAAGTGTGAGGAAATTTCAGGGTAAAATACAACAACACAGCACACAGTGTCTTGCAACATTTAAAAACTATTACCATCCCTAAACATGAGGTCCAAAGAGAGTAAGAACATAGTTATGAAAATGTAAGCCACAGCCTCAAAGTCAACAGGGACTATCAAATTATTTTACTATTCTCTGCATTTCAAAGTATATTGCAAGTATCAGTGTATTTCAACACTAAACAACATATTTAACTGTTTAACCCTAAACAGTATCATTAACAAGAATTCAGTACTTCAAGGAAACACAATTCAACCCAAACAGTACTATTGTCATTTAAAACCTATACTATTCACGTGCCAACAATAAGTTAGAAAAGACAATAATTAATATTTCTGCAGCTACACATTTTCTAATGTTACCCACTATTTCCCTAATCTTTCCAATGTACACTCATGTGTGCACACACAACGGTATTTCATGTCATTATCAAGTTATTCTCTTTCTCAGTCTTTTAAGACTTTTTACTATACGTGATAAAGTAGTGTTGTTTCAACTTAACTATAACATCGTTTTGAAGATGAGTTCTTCAAATGTTGAAGAAATTGAATTCTTCAACATCTGAAGATGAATTTTAACTATAACATCAACTTGAATATATTGAATGAAATAATAACAGGTAAATGATTAGCAGAATGTGGCCTCTAATTCAGATAATTCATATCATAAATATCTTGTTTTCATTTGTGTGTTCCTGAAATTGCACCATAATTCAAATGTACAAACACCTTATGAGTTAAGCATCACAATAATGTGGAAAAAGAAAATCTTTATCTTTTGAGATAGCAAATAAAAAACATATATATCCTCTTTTTACTCTTTTGAGTTGTGGGGAAAAAATAATTAGATTTCTTCAGTTCTCCAGAGACTAAAACTATATGTTCTCAAAGGCATATGGTTGGAGTAATTTTTATGCTGAATTTGGAAGCAATACAAATCTTTAAAAACACCGGACCAATAAAATTGGATATGGCCTAATACGCAGAGAGGACCCACAGGTATTATTTACAGCATTTCTTAATATATGAACTTTTCAAGCATTTGGCAATGATCAAATATATTTGAAATGTGTTTTTCCTGTTTAAAAGAGTAAACAACTACTTGGGCAAATCTGCTCTCAAAGATTTTATCTGCACTCAGATAAGCATCCACACAGAAATTTAAAGAAAAACTCCAACTCTTCTGAAATATTCATATTTGTAATTTCACACAACAGTGTTTACATATGGTTTTATCAAGCTTTGGAAGGTAAAAATGTTATATAAGTTGAATTTCCCGTCTTACTCTTCACACCAAAATTGTGTTTCATAGAGATTTTCCTGTAGCGATTATGTCCTCAATGCTACCCAGGACTTTTCTTAATTAATTATAAACCAAGAATCTATAGTGCACATACAACCTTAGCTATCTATACCTAACTATCCATATAGCATTTAAATCTCTATTGTCTGGAACAAAGAAGTCAATAAACCCATTATATTTTTGTGTGTGTGCGTGTGAGCACACACATGCGCACGTATATATGAGTGTGTGTGTGAAATACAACTTATTACAATATACAATTACACACTGAAATAAATGCTAATTATATTTGTCTAAGTTGAACGCTCACTATATCTTATATCAAGTCTTTAGTGTAAAATCAATAGATGCTTTAAGTCTTTAAATATTCCATTTCTAATACAATATTTTAGCCAATAGAAAATATTCCAGTACACTTTTGTTGAAAAGCTAATGGCATTTTTATAATATTTTCTCTTTCAGTGAAATAGACTAAATGATTAAAGCTTTTACTTTAAATCATAAAATATTTATTAGAATGTCAAAAAATACATGAAGTTGAATTTATTATCAGTAAGGATTCCAATTAAGTTTTATTTTCATCAGTTTGTTGTTATTATTGAATGTTGGAGTGGACAAGCTATAACAATGATTCACTCAAAATATCAGGTTTCTAAAATGCTGATATTTAACTTATCTATCAATATATTTGCTCTCTATTTTGGACAGAGATGATTCAAGCATATGGAAAATTTTGTCAACAGTTTAGGGGGAAAATATAATTGAGAAAAAAATTAAAAATCCACCTGAAATCCACATATAATCAAACACAATTTCTAAAATATGGCTCTGTTTTCATGACACCATTCCTAAGACAGGGTGTTCAAGGCAAAAGAGATGCAACATTCCTTTCCACTGCCTATTCTTATGAAACATTATTTCTTCTGCAAAGTGGCCAACAATGTTTATTTAAACTACATTCCCCTGGGTAGAGATAATGTAGACAAGGATAGTTAAGGTGAGACACAGAGTAATTACTCTCTGACTTTGAAGTTACTTGGAGATATCCTTAATATTAACATGCCCTACATTTCATGGACAGCTTTGACATTTAGTGGACTTTTGCGTAAACTGGAAACTCCACAGGCAGATTGCAAAAGAAATTTCTATTCTATAGATAAAATGTTCCTAAAGTACTTTTTAGGTATTGAACATGCTTTATATCATAATTCTTTAACATATACGTATAACCCACTTCCTTGTTTTATTGTGCTCCATAACATGCATCATCTAATGTACTAATGATTTATATTTATTTTGAATATTATTGCTCACCAACTAGAATTTAAGCTTCTTGAGGTAAAGCATTTTTGTCTCTTTTGTTAATTGTTGTATTGTCCAATTCTAGAATAGTATCTGACACAAGATAGGCACTTAACAATATGTATCAAATGAAGGAGTGTGAATATAAAGATGCAGAAAAGAGCCCTATTCACAATTCTTTTACCTATCATGTCAGTAGTGTGTAAGAGTCTATGATTACAAACTAGTTTTTTTGGAGGGGTGGCAGGTCAGAAATGAAGTCTGATTTGAGGAATTTTCAAAATTTTCAAAATGCACTGAGGTTAATTTTCACAATCCCTAATGTCTCCTGAACTTGTTCTTGATCGGTGCCTAGTTACACATACAATATATTAAAGAATCTTATTACCTGCAAATTAACCACAATGCCAGCAGACTGTGCTCTGAGATTTTAGAGGACTGTAATAATTTTCTGTGAAAGCATTTAGTGGCAAGGCATAGTACAGACACTGTCAAAGTTATCCCAGATAGATCTGGATCTTAGCTGGATCTATAGCCCATTCAATAAAGCCCATTCTTTATTCATTGTAGACACTGTTCTGTGTGGCTAGTAAGTTTTGGACAAGACAATGTGCACATCCCTTTCACTGCTTCTAGATATCAGATAGTTTTATGCCTCAGGTTATTCTCAAAATCTGCAGTCAAGCAGCTCATTTAATGAAGGGTAAGGGGGGTTGTCAATTTCCGCTCCAAGACTATTTTCAGGCTGTTTCAAGATTTTACTTTCCTAAACTGTGTCTTCTGGGTATATATTCACAGAGCACCTACTCAATCATAGATAATATTTCTATATCTCTAAGGTAGCCTTGATAGCTGTTATCTCTGCTTACCTAGTATAACTTATGTAAGTCAGACTAATTTCCTTGGGGAATAGGTCCAGGAAGAGCATTACAAGATCCTGGATCCCCTTAAGACTGGAGTGGTCAGATGGACATTTGGAAAGCCTCAGCTTCATCTCTGTGTGCCCAGTCCAATTTATAACAGACCAGGATCACAGAGGAGATGGGTATGCTTGACTACTATAAGATTTCTAGCAAAGGAACAAAAAAATGTCTCCCATTCTTGATGATGTCAGTAATTATGGTGGATAGGAAAAGAAAAGGGCCAATTAAGTATCCCATGAACTGTCCGAAATCTTCCCTGATTTTCCTCAAAGCCTCCAGGCTACTACTCAGTTAAAAAATATGTATGTAGGGGCGCCTGGGTGGCTCAGATGGTTAAGCGACTGCCTTCGGCTCAGGTCATGATCCTGGAGTCCCGGGATCGAGTCCCGCATCGGGCTCCCTGCTCGGCAGGGAGTCTGCTTCTCCCTCTGACCCTCCTCCCTCTCATGCTCTCTGTCTCTCATTCTCTCTCTCTCAAATAAATAAATAAATAAAATCTTAAAAAAATATATGTATGTATATAGTATACACACATATAGTATACATACATGTTATATAGTACACATATGCATACATATATATGAAAAGTTGTATAAAACCATGTTCTTTCTCAGAACCTTGCCAGGTTCCCTCAGGCCTTCCATTAGATGAAGTTGATCCTACCTTGAGGGACCCTGAAGGAGGAAGAAATAGGGCAAAGCCACGTTTCATCCAAACTCTTTTGCTAGGCTCATTTGCAATAACCTTGTTAGCTCGGAAATGTGTCCAGACTTCTGCCTCTTGTCTAAATTGGTCTATTTGATTTGCTCCTTGTTTTCATTGGCCTTGCTTTTCCCACCTTCTAGTCTCTGTATCAGTAGCCTCAACTGAGGTGTACATACACCTTGAGGTAACTCCAAGGGACATACTGGAAAACATAGTTTTAAGAAAATAAATTTTTAGCTCCTTAGCTTTCATTGTAGTCTCCCCTGAATTTGAACTGCATTAGAATTCTCCTGTTGTCAGGGCATCATGCAGATTATTTTTTCCCATTCCCTTTTATAATCATGCTTCTCATACTTTACAAAGAAAGCATACCTTTCACTCATCCTAAGTCTTATTATTGTGCATTGCCCTGGGTTATTAATAAAACCTCAGGGTGCTAAACAAAGGCAGAGTTCAAAATGGATATATTCTATTGGTGAGTGTTCATTAATCAAGGCATCTGAACTTATTCTAGGGCTTCTTGTCTTTTCCTGTTTCATACATTTTTGTGTTAAGGGCAAAATATGACATCAGAAACTAGCTACTTTTACTTGTTTCTGGATATTTGGATTTCAGATATATTAGAATGTGGTGCATTAGAAGTAAAGACAAACTTTTCTCTTTTACCCACCAACTATTATTAAAGAATATAACACTTGTAAGGGAGAGTCCCAGGATAGCACTGCATACAACACTGCAAATAAATATTGAACAGGGTGACAGTCTCTGTGTCTTATCTATGTTAGGTTAGGAATATCTGAGATTTGTTTTTTTTAAGAAAAGCTGAAAAATAATATTTCCCTAGTGATAAGTACACCCTTATTCATTCTTCATTTTTACCATTTTATACAATAAAGCAGAACCTTGTGTAAGTTTTCATTTGCCCATGTCTTTTCCTGGGTCTTGTTTGCATATTTTTCTGATTTGAAGGTAGAGAGAGTGAAAGTTTTCACATACACTTTCAGCAGACCAACATTACACTTTCACACACACTGTATATAGATTTCTTTAAGTTCAAGGAAGAAACATTCTCATTTATATTTCCAATAGCCCTAAACTCTGGGACCTCACCCATCCATAATATCCTCTTTGTGCTTATATCTGTTCTGTTGTGTGGTGGTCAGCTAAATGTATCAACTCGGCTTGGCACAGTACCCAGTTATTCAAACAAAAATTAATCTAGGTGTCACTGTAAAGATACTTTGTAAATGTGATTAGCAGCTACAATTACAATTAGTTGACTTTAAGTAAAGGAGATTATCCTCTATAATCTGTCAGGCCTGATCGAATCAGTTGAAAGGCCTTAAGGGCAGAAATGAGGTGTCCCTGACAAAGATTTTCTGCCTGGACTGTAGTATCAGTCCATGTGCCAAAATTTCCAACCTGCCCTTCCTGATGGCCTGCCCTATAAATTTCAGACTTGTCCAGCCATCCTCCAAATCACACAAACCATCAAAATCTGTATCAGTTTTCTAGAATGCCTTATAAATTATTAAAAAAGGGTGGTTTAAAGAGAATTTTTTTTCTCACAGTTCTGGAGGCCAGAAAACCAAATCAGGATGTCAACAGGGCCACACTCTCTCCAGAGGCTCTAAGGAGAATCTGTTCCTGCTTTCTTCCACTATCTGGTGATTTCAGGTATTCCTTGGCTTGTGGCCGTATCATTCAATATCTGCCTCCATTGTCCCATTGCCTCCTCTTCTTCCTTGTGAAGTCCCATAAGTGTGGGTTTCAAAACTCCCTCTGCTTTTCTATTATAAGAATACATTTCACTGGATATAGGATACATGGGAATAATTCAGGATAAGCTCCTCCTTTTAAATATCCTTTACGAAATCACATCTTTTGCCATATAAGTTAATATCCATTATTGCTGTATAAGGTAGTCAAAATTTCTGGAAATTAGAATGCGAAATATCTTTTGGAAGGCTATTTTTTGGCCTACTGTAGGCCACCTTTAACTCTGAAATATTCCTGTCTATCCCACAAAATATATTCACCTGATCCCAACATACCCAACAGTCTCAAATTATTATAGCAGCAGTTCAAATCTCAAATCTCATCTAAATGTCATCAGACTAAAAGTCCCAAATCTCATCATCTAAATCATCTAAATTAGGTATGAATGAGACTCTGCATATTATCTATCTTGGGGCAAAATTTCTCTCCTTTTTCAATCTATGAAACTGGAAAATAAATTATATGGTCCCAAAATACAGTGGTGGACAGGCCTAGTATAACAGTTATACACTTTCTTATTCCCAAAGAGATCATGGAAGGCAGAAAGGAATTACCAGTTCCAACCAATTTTGAAATTCAGAAGAACAAAATCCACTAGGTTTCAAGTCCTGAGTATAATCCTCTGTGACTTGAAGTTCTGCCCTGTGGTCCTATAGCTCACTTCTCTTGGTCTGCTGTTCATTCCTCTAGACTTAATGTTCTGCCCTTGGAGTCATTCTTACTTTTTCTTAAGTGGTAGCACATATTTGCATGTGAGTAGTTTTATCAGGTTATCCATGCCTGAAGAATTTTAGGAGTCTAGCAAATGTTTTGCTTGACAGTTCCTTCCTCAGTTCATCCCTTTCTTCTTGCGTTTTACTATAAGCTGTGCAATAACAAACCAGCCTGCACCACCGCCTGGAAGTTAAATATCCAAGTCCTTCACTTACAAGTTCTGCTTTCCATACAATTACAGGATGCAATTTAGCTATGTTCTCTGCCTATACAGGAGAAGGATTGCCTTTCCTCCAGTTTCTCATTTCCTTCTGAGCTCCCACCAAAAGAAACTTTCTGTTCATATTTTTATCAACATTCTATGTATGACCATATATGTATTCTCTAAATAGGCTTATCTCCTATACTCTTCATTTCCTTCTAATTCCTAACCTATTATGTAATTCCAAAGATGTTTCCACATTTTTAGGTATTTGCTTTAGAGCGGCAATTTGCTTCTGATACCAAAATCAGTTTCCCAAGGTCACCATGAAAACTTACCACAATTGAATGACCTAACATAACAGAATTTTTCTCCCTCATAGTTCTGAAGGCCAGAAGTACAAAATCAAGGTATCAGCAGGACTACACCTCCTCTAGAGACTCTAAGGGAAATTCCATTCCTTATTTCTTCCAGGTGACTACAGATGTTCTTTGGCTTGTGGCCACACCATTGCAATCTGTGTTTCCATGGTAACTCTGCCGCCTCCTCCTCTCTGTGTCTTCTCTTCTGTGTACCTATTTCATAACTCTCTGCTCCCCTCCCTTATAAGGATACCTGTGAATGCACTGAGAGAGTCCACCTGGATAGTCCATGATAACCTCCTCCTCTAAAGATCCATGATCTTTTATTACATCTTTTGCTATATAAGGTCATATTCATTTCAATAAATGAACTTTCAATTAAATGAATTAATTTATCAGAAGCATTTTCCTGATTGTCCTGTTTCAAAAGGAACATTTATGTTTTCGCTAATTTTCTTGAACTGTCCTTCCAACCGGAGAAACAACAAGTTTCTCAAAGGAAAAACAAACAAACTTGGGAATGACTTTCTAAATTTTTATGTCCCAAATCCTATTTCTATTTGGAAGAAAAAGAAAAATGAAAGGATATTTTAGGGACATTACATGTTCATTTCTCTTTTCCCAAGATTGGCCTTTATCATCCTACAACTTACTCATGTATCACTTCTAGATCACTTAAATCTTGTGTTCAACCACATATGTGCACTCTAAATCATGATGTTTTATAAATCTTTTTTTTTTTAAAAGGGGCTGAGCAAAATTGCTTCTTCACAGCAAGGAATGAGCACTTATTTATTGTTTTTATTGAAAGGATATTTGCCTTCTTTTCTTCCTGGGAATATTTCAAAGCACAATTGACTATCACAGTAATTTTTAGCAGAAGAATACAATAAAATCTCCATAGAGTACTGCAAAATAATTAAGTAGAATGTTGAAAGCAAGGTGAGACAAGGATTGAAATGCCATACCAATTATATATCTAAAAATAATTCTAACTAGTTTATTTGCAAGTTACAAATCCTTATAAATCTTGTTTGATACTGTATGCCAACATTATCTTTCTTAGGCAATTGCTCATATATAGGGAAATAATGCTATGAAACCAAAGATATCTGATTTTTGTTATGCTCCTTACCTCTGTTTCTCATGGAGCCTTACTAAGTAATCTGAAGAATTTTCCTTCTATTGTCTGAATGATTTAAATAATTTGGTTAACACAGTCTTCTTTTTCCAGACTGAAATCAATAACTTCATTTGCTTAGACACTGTCTAAAGTGACCCTGGACAATATAAAATGCCTATATGTATATATAATGTAAAATGTAAAACATGTGGTATGAAATTCTAAATCAACTTTATATGTTGTCAGTGATCATCAAAGTATGATTTGAATCAAGACCTTACATTTGTATGCTTGATAATAACCTGAAATCATACTCATTTCTGACACAGCAGGTTTTTGATAGCTCTGTAAAAAACAGAACATCATTACTTCAGGCAAGGTGACAAGGATAATCCCTTTCTATAATTCATGTTTAATACCTGAATGCCAGGGAAGAATCATTATGTCCTTGGTCCAAAATTTTTAGCCATACTACATCATCTGCCTTCCAAAAAAATATTTGTGAGAATTACTACAGTGACTCCAGTTCAAAGAGACTGCATTAGATTTTTGTCAGCTTTTGAAAATGTTGTAATTCAAAGTAATATGTGAACTGCTAACATGCAGTACAAAGTTTATAGCTTCCTTACACTAGTAACTCTCTTCGGAAGTCTGGAAGTCTGATGAAATCTTTTTATCTGCACCTTTTGTCAAATAAAGTGGCATTTCATGAAAAAGAAGTTGGAAGCATTTAGAATATAAAATACAGCTATGTTTTTGCTTAAAAACTAGATGTGAAAATATGTTTGCTTTCCTAAGAGTCCAAGTATTCCTTTTATAACTAATGATATTTTGTCTCAAATGAAATCATTTAATTCAATGTGCTTTATTAATAAAGTTAAAAATGAGAAGGTCTCCATGCACAATATGATCTTGGGTTTGCTTCTTTAAGGTGTAAATACAATAGATGCTGTCTGTGTCTGGAGTTACCAATATAACTTACTTCACGTGTGAATACTGCTCTCACCATGTAGTCTTTTTCCTGCATTTATCATGTAAATGTGTTCAAGCATGTGGAATATATGTTTTATAAGTCACATTTCCTTTCTTCTTTTCCTGATATTTTCAATGAAAGAAAATCATTATCCTTTTGTGTATGTACTGAGAATTTTTTTTTCATTTAAAACAATGCAGCAGATGATATTGCTGATAATGATTTTTAGAAAATCATCAGATTTCTTTAAAACTACATTACTTTTATTCTTTCTTCAGCTTATCAATGCCTATCTCTAGGAATTTCTTGTAGTGTAGACCCTTTTAAACTTCTAGCATTTGAGGGCGCCTGGGTGGCTCAGTCGTTAAGCGTCTGCCTTCGGCTCAGGTCAAGGTCCCAGGGTCCTGGGATAGAGTCCCACATCAAGCTCCCTCCTCAGGGGGAAGCCTGCCTCTCCCACTCCCGCTGCTTGTGCTCCTGCTCTAGCTATCTCTGTCTCTGTCAAATAAATAAATAAAATCTTTAAAACAAAACAAAAAACTTCTAGCATTTGAGTTCAATATACACCATAAGTGATTCAGAAAAGAATTGGTCTTACTCTGGCCCATGGTCATTGGACTCTCACCCTTCTCAAGGGGAAATCAACCCAGTGTGGTCTGTTGTGTTAAGTGATTGAGCAACAAGATCAAATGACTAGCAATTGTAGCTTCAAAGAGATTAATCTATTTATCAGACATCTCTAGGTGCTGGAATATGTAGTCTATAGAGATATAAATCTCTGCCCCCCTTGTAGCTTATATTCTTGTGCGAGGAGATAGATTCACAACAAATAAAGAATAAACCTGATAGAGTTGGTAAGTGCAGGGGAAAAGAAAACAAAAACAATAGAGCCAGACTCTTGGTGGAAAGAGGTTGTATTAAAATTGGTGTGTTTCAGGATAAGCCTTACTGAGAAAATAAGAGGTGACATTTGAGTCAAGACTATGGTGATGGGAAAATAAAACATGGAGATATCTGGGTAAACAGCATTCCACGCAGAGGAAAGACCCAATTCAAAGCCTTAAAGCAGTAGCAAGCCTGCCGTGTGAGGATCAACTGGGAGGCCAGTGTGATTGTCATAGAAGAAGCAGGGATTAGTAGTAGCTGATGTCAAAGAAGAAACTGTTAGCCAGTTCATGTAGGGCCTTGTACGATAATATAAAAGAGACAGATCATCATAGAGCGGTTTCTCATAGGTTTGGAGACCTCTGATTCAGGACAGCTCATTGAAAATATACATTTACCTCATTTCTTTACACTAGAATAAAACAAGGAACATATAAATTAGAAAACCCCTGGGGCACCTGAGTGGCTCAGTAGCTTGAGAACCCGATTCTCAATTTGGGCTCGGGTCATGATCTCAGGGTCATCGTGAGATCAAGCCCTGCATTCGGCTCTGAGCTGAGTGGGGGGTCTGCTTGAGATTTCTCTCTCTCCCTCTCCCTCTACTCCTACCACCAGTCATGCACGCACATGTGTACTCTCTCTCTCTCTCAAATAAATAAATAAATCTTAAAAAAAAAATCCTAAAGAAGAGCTAGAAAGAAATAAAAAAAATAAAAATAAAAATAGAAAGAAATAAAAAAAATAGAAAAATTTTAGTCATACAGAAATTTTGGAAGATATACAGAAAATGAGATCAGCTTGATTGTGAAAACCATCAGTAATAAGAAACTCACAAGCCCTCGCAGACAAAAGAGATATCAGAAAAGACAGAAGTGTTTTTGCTGTTTTGCTTGTTTTGGCTAAAGGAAGGATGGAAGAATGGCTCTGGGAAGTTATCAGCATTTTTAAATAATCGCCACTGAATGCCTACTTTTTTTAGGAGAGCTGATAGGTGCATATACCTCCATGGTAAAGCCAGAAGTCTGACTCACAGCAGCGAGGGATGCCTAGACTACGTGGCTCAGACTATATACATCATCTAGGTGCCCAGTATCCAGTTTAAATGCTCAGAGGACAGAAATTAGGCAGAACAATGATAGTAGTGACTGAAAAACTTTGGGGAGTCTTATTTAAGTCTATTAAAACAAAATTAATAAATAATATCACATGAAACTTATATAATGGCATACAATAGCAAAAGTCAGTATGGCATTTTTGATATCATAATGACTCCAGATGAATATATGTATATGTATGCACAATATAAGTCTGGTTAAAACAGATATATATGGATATTGATTGATAACCTTGTTATCAACACAAAGCGTACATGTTTTTCAAGTAATATTTAAGAAATTGTCTCTACAATATAGCATAAGGAAGAACCCAATTTAATACAAAAGTTCTTTTGATCATAATAAAATAAATATATAACATATATTGTATGTATTCTTACACTTCATGAAAATATAATATGTAATGAAATAAATACTAAATGATATTCAGTCCAAAATCTCTTATCATGGAAATTTTAGAAATTCAATTCAGAAATAAACAGTGATAGTTTTAGATTAGAAAAAAATCTATGGAAGATATATATATATATATACATACACATATATGTATATATATAATTTTTTTTTCTTCAAGATTTTTATTTATTTATTTGACAGAGAGATAGAGAGAGAGCACAAGTAGGCAGAGCGGCAGGCAGAGGGAGAGGGAGAAGCCGGCTCCCCACTGAGCAGGGAGCCGGACGCGGGGCTCGATCCCAGGACCCCAGGATCATGACCCGAGCCGAAGGCAGCCGCTTAACCGACTGAGCCACCCAGGCGCCCCTATATATATAATATTTTTAAGGTTTTATATTTATTGTATATTCTAATAGAATACAATATAGGAAAATTTTAAGTAATCTAAACTTTGAGCACTAGGAGATAGAAAAGTACAGAGTATAGTAGTCAAATAAAATATTTAACAAATCTAAGAGTAATTATTATTTACAATAAAAATTACAAATGGAGATAGAAATTGAAAATAGGTGGCAAAAAGGAGTTGTGGTGATTTTAGAGATGATATTTGAGTGCTTTGGTAGTATAGATGTAGAATATAAATTTTTACTTTTATTACTATAATTTTTTGCCTTAAATCTCATTAACAGTAATTCTTTTTCAAAATACAAACTTTTGGAGCACAGTTGGCTAAGTGTACAACTGGGTGGCACAGTTGGCTAAGCATCCAACTCTTGGTTTTGGCTCAGGTCCTGATCTCCGGTTCCTGAGATGAAGTCCTGCATCAGCCCTGAGCTCAGCGAGGAGTCTGCTAAAGTTTCTCTCTACCTCTGCCCTTCTCCGCTCCCTCTCTCAAATAAAAAAATTTAAAAAAAATTAAAATAAAATACAAACTTTTTCCACAGATATGTTAAATGTGCATCTGCATAATCATACACACGTATTCTAATATATCAATAAGTAAATTGATGAAAATACATATATGAATAATCAGCCCAAAAGAAAATGGAGTAGCCCACCATCAACATTGAGAAATTTTGTTTTCTTGCTAAGTTTTTATTCATCATGTAAAACTTATTTATTAAAAAACTTAATTTTCAAATTAATTAAAGCTAATTTGCAAGATAAAGCAAATTTGTTTTTGTAAAGACATATATCATATGACCTCACTGATATGAGGAATTCTTAATCTCGGGAAACAAACTGAGGGTTGCTGGAGTGGTGGGAGGTGGGAGGGATGCGGTGGCTGGGTGATAGACATTGGGGAGGGTATGTGCTATGGTGAGCGCTGTGAATTGTGCAAGACTGTTGAATCACAGATCTGTACCTCTGAAACAAATAATACATTATATGTCAAAAAAAAAGAAGATAGCAGGAAGGGAAAAATGAAGGGGAGGAAATCGGAGGGGGAGACAAACCATGACAGAGTATGGACTCTGAGAAACAAACTGAGGGTTCTAGAGGGGATGGGTTAGCCTGGTGATGGGTATTAAAGAGGGCACATTCTGCATGGAGCACTGGGTGTTATACGCAAACAATGAATCATGGAACACTACATCTAAAACTAAAGATGTAATGTATGGTGATTAACATAACATAATACAAAATTAATTAATTAATTAATTAATTAAATGTGGGACACTAACCTGATATCCAAATCCTCATGATAGTAACACAAATGATATAATCAAATAAACATCACCTTGTGGTTTTAATTAAGAAAGAAATTATAATCTATTTTATCTAGTTATATTATTAATCCGATTACTTTTTTGGGAATCCTATTAAAATCTGTTAAAATTTCTTGTCAAGTGGTGCTGTCTTATTCCCTTTCTGAAGAGGTTAATTATTGAAAACACCACAAAGACCTGTTTCTGGAACTGAACATAAAGCAGTCTTAGAAAACAGTATTATACTGAGAAACAAGTTAATTCTCTTGGTAGTTCTTACAAAATCTTTTCAGAGGAAAATATTTCAAAGTAATTCTGTAGCCATGCTGTGTTATTATACTCATATTAGGTATGTCATGATTATTGTATTTTTATGATCCTGTACCCCTATTATATGTGTTTAAATGTCTCTTAAAAGATGACTATGGAGAAAAAAAAGAATATGACTATGGAGATTACTAAACACTGCAGCATTAAAGTCATACACTTAGTATTTTATGATCCAGAATAGATCCAACAGCATATCCCTACCCAAGATTAAAAATGTTGTCCTGAATTGTTGTGTATAATCTGAATTGATATTTGTGAGTTTCTTGAAGTCCTAAAAGGAAAACCATTATCATGAAAAAAAAAAACCTAGTAATAAAGAAAATTTAGTTTTAGATTGAAATTCACCACCACTTACATATATTTAGGGAAGGCATAAATCACTTGATAGTGTATGTGAAATAGCTAATTAAAAAAGAGGTCACAATACTTAGAATAGGTTACTGCAAATGTGAATTACATTATAAAGCTGCCAATAAGTTTATGAGATCTTATAATTTTACTTTATATTTTTTAAGACAAACCCAATATAACCTTTTTAAGAGACTCTTAAACATACAGGTGCATCCTATATTACCATATTTGATGTAAAATGCAAATTTACTATTCAAATAACTTTATTCCTATTTGTCTGAAATCTTAATTATCATAAAGATGATTTCTTCCTTCACATGCATTTGGATAAAAATAAAATAAATAAGCTAATATAAAACTTTTTTACAGCTCAGAAGTATTCATATATTTTTGTAATAAAACATAACTTTTTAATATTAGCTTTATTTTTTCTGATTACCTGTAATGCAGACTGAAAAATTTTGTCAGTAAAAATCCTAAAATATTAAGAAAAAAAACAACAGCCACGAAACCTTTTTACCAGATAATACCACTGCTAAATAATTATATATATATGACATATATAAATACACAGACTTTGTTTACACATACATATAGATTTTTTTATTACTGTAAAATCAAATCATAAAATATTTGCTCTTTTATAAGGTGTTCTTTATTCCATATGTGTATCTTTGTGGGTTAATACATGTTTGCATCATTTTTTGTAAGTCACAAAGGATTTATATATAAATTATGTGCTGTAACTTATTAGTGTTTTTATCTATGTATTTTACTATTTACTGTCTCTCTTTTAGGACGAGAACAAGTTAAAATTATAAATTGCTTTCAGATAAAATGCCAGTTTTTGGCGGAAAGAAATTTGTAAAGGAGTAACTAATGTGATTTTTAATCACCGTTTTTGATAACTATTGCTTATTGAGTACTTACTTTATGCTCACTTTCTTCTTAGAAAAACTTCTTTGATTTATGTTATTATTATTATCAATCTCATTTTAAAGATAAAGAAACTGACATGCAGAAAGTTTTAGTAACTTCCCCCATGGTCAGTCAAGTAGGATTCAAAGAAAAGACTGACCTAAAAGGTCTCAACTACTGTATTACTTATTACGGCATGTTTGGGTGATGTGTGATTGCCTGTTATTGCACTGAGTCTCATGACAATGGTAAACTATTTTTCCAATATCAAAAATGACACTTTTTTTTTACTATGCCCCCCTGCACCCCAAATATATTAGGAGAAATAACATGTAGCTTTAGTCAACCCTTTTTTGGGTGGGATTCAAACATGGCTATCCCTGTTTGGTACTCTGGTGGGAAGTTCTTGAAACTAGTTAATTTGCACAAGACTTTTGTGTAAGACAGTTAAATGGCCACATCCTCCCAAGAGTGAATTGAGAACACTGGAGTTTGTCTATATGATGGGGCCCTACCTACCTCCAGACAATTGTGTCCAAGCCCTGGGAAGAAAGAAGTGGTTACAAAGATTAACTGAACACTCTGTTTGAACTAAAATATTGTATCCTTGGGAGTACAAACAGCATTGCTTTGAGGTCCAGACAACAAAGTAGAACCCAAGTGGGGGCACAGAGGCCTGTTACCCATCTTTTTAACAATACTATACGACTGTCATTCACAATCTCAAAACTATAAAGCCATTTTGATTGATGAAGAACTTCAACACATGGTTGATGGCACTCGAGGCCTGAAAGCAATGTGTGTTAGAATGGAATAGCACCGCTGGTGCCCTTTGGTAGAATGAGCTTGCTCAAAACCTATATCCTGAGTCCCCAAGAACTTTAGAAAATGGTTGAGAGGAGAACATCACAAAAGTCTGAGGAACTCTTTCGTTGAATTGATCAACAAAACATGTGTGATTAATATTAACATGAGTCAACATTGAGCCATTAGCAAATGTGTATTTTCAAAACCTTATGTAATTGGAATGATTAGCAGAGTGTCCCTAAACAACCATTAGTAGAGTTAATTTTTGGTGGAAGGAATTAGGCTACACAAGAAATCCACTGTCTTTTAAAATCTCAGCAAACTTTTTCTCAATAAAAATGCCCAGCCTACTTTCAGACATAACTTGGTTTATTTTATGTCAGGAGAATAAGTTTCTAGTCCTGCTTTAACCTTTTAAGTTAAAAGTTGCTATGCTAGGTCCCCCTTATCTGGGGGATATGTTCTAAGACCCCCAGTAGATGCCTGAAACTGCAGACAATACTGAACCCTATATATACTGTTGTTTCCTATACATACCTATGATAAAGTTTAATTTATAAATTAGGCATAGTAAGGGATAAACAATAATAACTAATAATAAAACAGAAAAATTATGACAATATGCTATAATAAAAGTTATGTGAATGTAGTGTCTCTCAAAATATCTCATTATACTGTATTGGCCCTTCTTATAATGATGTAAGATGATACAGGATGAGGTGAAGTGAGGTGAATGATGTAGTCATCATGACACAGTGTTAGGCTACTACTGACCTCCTGATGATTCCTTAGAAAGAGGATCATCTGTTTCCAGATTGCAGTTGACCAGGGGTAACTGAAACAAGAGAAAGCAAAACTGCAGATAGGGAGGACTACTGCAATTTGGAGGACAGATTGTCCTTAAGTAAATAGTGATTTATGAGCCTGAATAAAAGCTCTCATCGCTCATAGTTCTCATAGGTCTCCCCATAGAAAACCTGGTGAAAGTTAAAACTGACTTTGACATTATATTAAGAACTACCATGTGTCTTATACCTATTGTGCATTGTGAGGATAATCATACCCACCAAATTCATCTGTCATGAAGATTAAACAATGCATGTAAATCACACTAACATTCATGGAACACTTAAAACATGCAAGACACTCTTTTAAGCACTTTATGTATAAATTCATTTAATCTTCACTAAAAATCTACAAGATATGAAAAATAATTATACCTAGAGTAGTAATAATGATCATAGCAGTTCTCACAGAACACTTACATATAGGCCACTGTTCTAGGTGATTAGCTACACTTTTATAGAGAGAACCTGAAGCACATAGAAATAAAGCAGACTTCTGGATGTCTCCCAGGTGTTCATGGAAGAACCAGGCTACTCACCAAGGCGGTCAGGCTCCTGCTGCCCATTTAATCACTATTCCATAGCACTTAAAGAAAAGTGCTCCAAAAATGTTGTTGATGATTACCATGTGCCAGAAAAATTCCCACATTATTGATAATCTTCTTATGCACACAGAAATGCCCAGATAGGTTATACATGTCTGGCCTACATAGTACAAAAGTGTCAGGGCTGATAGCTATTTTACTAGCACCAAAGTCCTTGTGTTTCTCTACATGAGGGACTGTCTTCCCACTAAAGGAAACACTGTTACAACAAGAGTCCATTACAGGACGGGTTGGATGGTGGAAAATGGGGAAAGATTGAAATGATGCAACATCTAATTATTCTTCCTGCTTCAACCAGAACTAATTTGTTTTATGTGTTTGATATATTCATGTATTGTTGCTCTTCATAAGATTGTATTTAGAAAAAGAAAAAATTCTCAAAAAAAAAAAAAAAAGGATTGACAGCCTTTCTCTATTAGGGGGAGAACACATTACTTCCCACCATATTCATGTCATCCATTTGATCATCTTACCTAATTTTCCTCATCAAAACATAATACCTGTCCAAATTTAACCTAGACCTTCATATTTAGCTCCAATTTCTATTCTGAAGGTTAAAATTTGCCCAGATCCACTTTGCAGGGCTCTACTAACTGGTTCAGTTAATTCTCTCCTTCTGGGCTCATTGCATCAGTTATAAATATTATGGTCCATGCTTCAGATAAGGCCAAATATCAGATAGGTGATAGATGATAGATAGATAATAGATAGATGCTAGATGGATAGATAGATAGATGATAGATAATAAGATAAAGTTGCCTCTCATACATCCAGTTTTGGAGATGCACAATATAATAATACCTTACATAAAGGCACAATAATAACCTTACATTAATAACACAAATTGGTTGATAAATATCAATTCTCCCTCATACTAAGAATGACTCTCAATGCTTAATTCTGAAAAAAAATGAAAAAGATAACATCTTTATAATTTAAAAAATCAGCTAGAACTAAGTCTATTTGAAATGCTTCAATGTTTCTATTAGCCATAGAGTTGCCTAAAAATGCTTACTCTCTCAGAAAACTTTTCACCTATTTCTGGTAAATCACCTCAAAGGAAAGCACAGAATGTGACTTTACCAAGTAAGGCAACATTTCTATTTGCAAAACTTAGGTGGTTGCCTGGAATCTTCTCACTCATCTTTAATAGATGGTCATCACTGAGATCTTATTAATTTCCAAAGACTAAGCCTCTTCAAAGAGAATTCCATAAGCTTGTTTGAATTGACAGTTGGCTGATCAAATACAGTTGGCTATTAGGAGAGGAAATATTTTTCAGTAGGTGAGACACCTTACCTACCACGTTTATAAAATATGTAGTTAATACTGGCTTTATGTTTATTTACTTTTGTTATGTTTCCTTCTACTTTCATAACTCCTTTCACCACCGGCCAATATCAAGTTCTGTTAAGATGATCATCCAGCTACATAATATTATATCCCTTTAATCAAATACTAGTGATCAACCTCCTCTACAAGGCCTCAGCATATTACTGTGTGTATGTGTTAAGATTAGAAGACTCCTTGAATGTGATTTATGTAAATGGATTCAATATTAAGTTTCAGGTGTTTCTATGTTTGGATCACTTCTCAGAATATTCTGAATAACTTACAATGTAACATTCTGAGTCATAGAGTTGGCACTGTTTCCTTAGCTAGAGTTAGATTCCCTGGCAAACTGCTCACTAACTTTCCTATCACCCATCTATTAAATTAAAAAGCATTATCCTTCAAAGACCTTTCTATAACTGTATTTGCACATTTATTATGCAGAACACCTCCCTAAAGCCCTTGATATTGTCAATAAGAAACTCTCAGAACTACTAGATAAAGGCTATTTGAAATATTTATCAACCTAGTCCTGTCTGTTACTCTAGAGACTCGTATTTGAGGGAGCAGTATGAATATAAGTCCTTTAGTGGTATTGTCCTTGTTAAATCAATTGTAGTTGATAGGTCTCACTCTTTGAGTCATTTGTCTTCAGGATCCCATGTAAAGAATAAAAACAATAATCATTGTTTGTGATAGAATTGTTGCTTTCTGATGCGACAAAATCAACAGCTCTAGGCCATATCTTCATACCTCCCAAAATGCTATGTACTCATCATGTAACTAAAATTTCTTTACCTAGAAAATGGAGTTGTTTTTCCCATGGCTATCATTATTTTTATGTTTCAGGCTAATATTTATATTATTAACTGGCACAGGAACAGACCATGAAATAAATTATCTGGACCAAAGAGTAGAACTGTACTTTAGTATATTTTGCTTCTTAGTAACTAAAGATTTTAGGTTATGGTTCAAAATTCTGTGTAAATTATTAATTTTTCATAGTTGGAAGTATGTGATTTTCTTTGATATAAAATTTTAAATGAGGGCCATATTGCCAAACATGATTATCCCCTTCCAAATGTACTTATATATTACTGGAGATTAGAGACTTGTCAACAATGTTAGTGTTTTTACACCTTGGTATCTCCACTTAAGGGCTAATCTATTTTGATTTATACAATTCCTATAACTATAAACAATGCTTTAATAGCTAGGAATTTCTTCATGTTAAAAAATACATAAAACAAAACAAAGCAAAACAAATATATATATATATATATATATATATATATATATATATATATATAATTCTATCCAAGAAAATTAAAGCCTGCTTTATCATCACATATACTCTAAATGTGAAATTATATAATTTAATCATATTTATATCAATAGTACATATTTACCTTTTTAACTACATATTCTATCCTCTTATCTTACTCCATTTAATAATAATAAAAACAAAACAAAAGAGATTTTCTTTTTAAGATTTTATTTATTTATTTGAGAGAATGAGATAGAGAGAGACAGCATGAGAAGGGGGAGGGTCAGGGTCCCCCAAAACAAAAGAGATTTAAAAAATATAAACAGGTGGGATGCCTGGTTGGCTCAGTTGGTTAAGCATCTGCCTTCTGCTCAGGTCATGATACTGGGGTCCTGGGATCGAGTTCCACGTCAGGATCCTTGCCCAGCAGGAGCCTGCTTCTCCCTCTCCCTCTGCCTGCCGCTCCCCCTGCTTATACTCTCTCTATGACAAATAAATAAAATCTTAAAAAATATGTGTATAAGCAGGTTTTCAGAAGACAACCCAGATTTGAGCATCTTCCATGAAAATGTATAAATACTTAAAATTAATGTGCTGTGATATTATACACTGGCACAAAAAAAGATTTCAAAGCAAGTAACCAGTTCC
Organism: Leptonychotes weddellii; assembly: GCF_054177405.1. NCBI lineage: Eukaryota > Metazoa > Chordata > Mammalia > Carnivora > Phocidae > Leptonychotes > Leptonychotes weddellii. The sequence continues at coordinate 48,346,099 of NC_138376.1, read as the reverse complement.
CATGAAAGCGATTAAAATATCTCTTTGTAATCAGATATGATAAATTTATTTTATCTAGTTACAAGGCTTTTGGAAAAACTGGTACTGGTAAACTGGTAAAAAAAAGTACTACCTCAATTCAGCACCAATTCTTAGGCTGATTTCAAAATTATACAATAGAACTAGATGTTGCCATGTTTATATATATAATATATAATATGTATTATAAATTATATATAATTTATTATTTATATTTGTATTTTTCCCCTTTTCTTCAAAGGTCTTTGCTCTGACTTATTACAAAAAACTCAGTTTGGCATCTCTAAGAGGGTCCTTGACTCAATAGGATGGTTCCTTCAATTTCTAACCTTGTTCTTCCACCAGAAAATATTATCAAACTCATTATTCCTACAACAAAAGTGTCAGACTGCTAGCAGGCTACAAAACAAGCAGTCCCTTTGTCTTTTATTTTTTTAAGATTTTATTTATTTATTTGACAGAGAGAGACACAGAGAGAGAGGGAACACAAGTAGAGGGAGTGGGAGAGGGAGAAGCAGGCTTCCCATGGAGCAGGGAGCCCGATGCGGGGCTCGATGCGGGGCTCGATGCAGGGCTCGATCCCAGGACTCTGGGATCATGACCTGAGCTGAAGGCAGATACTGAACGCCTGAGCCACCCAGGAGCCCCTGTCTTTATTCTGTATAGACTTCACTAAGGCCTCCATGTGCCTCATCTGATGCAGAGCCAGGGCAGCATTCTGGAATCTTTTCTGATGGGTTATTATAATAAAACATGGTAGAAATTTACTACTTTAGATATTACTTTTATAGAATTAAATTAATTTAACTGATGAGAAAACATAAAATCACAGCCCAGGATTCTTGATTGAAGTGATCTAGGTAATATATTAAGTTAATAACATTGATTACTTCACTTCTAACTTTGAGTCTAGCTTTTTTTTTATCAAATCCATTGTAAAAAACATTTATCTTTTCAATGAGATAACCAATGTTGTCTCATGTATAATCCCTGCAATACATTTTACAGAAAAAAAAATATATATACTCTAATAAATGTTTACTCATTTGATATTAATCATCATGATGGTTATTTAAAAATAATTGCAATATACCAATTGGTTATATGTATTTATCAGTTTTGCCACATTTTAAGATAAGTAAATTTTGAAGTAATCCTCTTTTGTTTTTTATGTACTTCTGATCATAAAACTCTTGCCTTGTACCATTCAATCATACAAGTTCAAATGAATATAAGCATAAACCAAATCCATTATCTCTTAAAGTTTTCATAGTTATACCTCCTTACTGCTTATTAGATGATTATATTAAGACAACAAAAACATTTACCATAATGTACATAAGTAGGGAATTGGTTTTCAGAAATACTTCCAATACAGCAAATTTAGAGTCTTCCAGTGGCCACCAATTGTTGTTTGTTAAATTGGATTTAATGGTTTGGGGATAATTAATATTTGTCTATTAGAAAGTGAAGTTTCAAGGATGAAAATTGAGATACACCATATTTAGCCATAAGTGGTTTACCAAATTCTTGGCCAATGTTGATGATATTCATTTTGGACCTCTGTCTGGCTTAAGTTCTTTTAAGTTCCAAGCTGAGGGCAAATGCACATGTTAATTGTTTGGGGTGATTTTATAAAAATCTATGTGAATCATGTGTATGTATATATGCATATATATAAATGTGCAAATTCACACACACAAGGTGCAGTGTGTTAAAGAGATGTATTTTAAAGAGGTAAAATGTCCAAGGGAGCATAACTTAAAGTAACAGCCTATGACTAGAAGAATCTTTGGTTTCCAAATGAAAAAGGAACATTATAAATTGACTTTAAGAAACTCCTTACTCTTGGGGCGCCAGGGTGGCTCAGTCATTAAGTGTCTGCCTTCGGCTCAGGTCAGGATCCCAGGGTTCTGGGATCGAGCCCCACATCGGGCTCCCTGCTCGGCGGGAAGCCTGCTTCTCCCTCTCCCACTCCCCCTGCTTGTGTTCCCTCTCTCGCTGTGTCTCTCTCTGTCAAATAAATAAAATCTTAAAAAAAAAAAAAAAAGAAACTCCTTACTCTTAGGCATTAATGAATCTTAACTAAAAATAGATGACTTGTGGTAAAAGAATAAAGTTCAATCCTTCACATCACTATTACCAATTAAGTAGCATAAATATTAGAATGAATTTCTAAAACCAACATTTTTCAATTGAACAATCTAATGTTCAGTGAAGCATTATTAACTTGATGTACTTTTCTAAAAATGCAAGGTTATGCCCTTAAATTTTAGCTTATTTTGCCTTTTTAACAAACAGGTTGCTCTTTGATTAAAAGTTAGAGACTTAGTTCAAAATCAAGGAAAAACATTAGCTTATTTTTCTTCAATAAATATACAAAATCCTACTCTAAAAAATGAGTCAGGCAAAAAGAGTAATACATGAGCTGCTTGCCAAGAACACACATTCTAAAATGAATAATTTAGAAGCAAATATCTCATTTTGTCAGGCATTTTTATTTGACTTGTCATCTCTTGCTTATGGAGGGACTGGACTTTTTAAGGAACCAGACCATTATCTACATGATAACAGATAGAAATACATATACTGATATATATATATAATTTGGAAGATGTTTTCAAGGAAAAAGTGATAAGGTTCAGTCAAGTGCTTCTGCTTTGCCATTGAAAAAATAAAGTCTTCAATGAAAGTAAGGGAAAGAATGGTCTGGAAGATTCTAGAGCAACATATAAGTCATGAAACAGAGTTAGTTAAAAAAACAACTTATTGGGTGATAGTAACAGGGATTTCTAGCAATTTTGTGTGTGCAGTTTTGTGGATGTTAAATGGCAAATTGTCAGGGTGGGTGGGTGGCTCAGCTGGTTAAGCGACGATGCTGGATTTCAGCCCAGGTCATGATATCAGGGTTGTGAGATCGAGCTCCATGTCAGGCTCCATGCTGGGTGAGACACCTGCTTGGGATTCTCCCTCTCCCTCTGCTTCTCCCCCCCTTCTATCTCTCTCTCCCTCTCAAATAAATAAATAAATAAATAAATAAATAAATAGTAAATAAATGGTAACTGGTAACTTTAGGGTTTTTTTACTTCCTCTAGCAATTTCAACTTGTGTAATTCAGATTGGGCAACAGTGGACAGCTGAGTTCAACTAGAAAATAAGTATTTATTCAAACCCATAAAAGAGAGGGATGGAGAAAACAGGTGGTTGAGGATATTTGCTAGAAAATGATTAATAATGATAGATATTTGATTCTAACCTATGTAAGAATGGAATTGAAAATTGAGGAAAGGTTGATAGCTTAAAAACTGGTGATGTCACTGGATTAGAATTCCTTAATTCTGGTTTAGCTCAAATGCTTGGCACACAGTGAGTTAATTAATGATTTTGTATAAATTGCACTTCATAGTCATTGTTGAAGTTGTCCTTTCCCCACCACCATCATGTAATATGGGAAACTCATTGACCAAACAAAGCTAACTTTAATGAGCAAGAGAGAACACCAACTTGACTGAGTCTTACTAGTGTCTCTAAAGGGGATGGTTAGACCGGGGTTCTTACAAAATTTTGGAGGATGGTTTTAGTCCTGGTTTCATATAGATGTTAATATGTTTGCTATGGATAGGGTTTGGTCTGAAATTGTAAATAAGAAAGGTGTTGGAGGAGTCAGTGTTTTTATCTATGAAAGACATGAATCTATGTGAAGGTATAACACTAGTCTTATCTCAGGAGACATGTATCTGAAAAAACTAGTGTTAAAATAGTTTGAGCTTGGGGCGCCTGGGTGGCTCAGTCGGTTAAGCGACTGCCTTCGGCTCAGGTCATGATCCTGGAGTCCCGGGATCGAGTCCCGCATCGGGCTCCCTGCTCAGCAGGGAGTCTGCTTCTCCCCCTGACTCTCTTCCCTACTCATATTCCCTCTCCATCATTCTCTCTCTCTCTCAATAAATAAATAAAAATCTTTAAAAAAAATAGTTTGAGCTTAGACAATTTGTATTATATACATATCATTATGTGGCAAATGATGAATCAATGCCTCTTATAATTTTTCAAACTGTGTTTGCTTTCATATTTCTATTATGCATAGTGTTCACTTACTCTATGTTGGCGTCAAATGGTTAAAGAAGATATTGTTTTGCTGGGAAAATTGTTTAAGCACTCAGATCAGTTACAGAAATCAGAAATAACTAAATGAAGAGAAGAAGAAGCTATTCTCTAGAAGCTACCATAATTGTGTGGTGACCTAGGTAGTTGTTAAAACTTTGTCTTAAGTACCATTTAATACTTAAGCATAGTTGTGGCAATTCAATGATAGTGAAAATAATTACATTAATCACAAAATTCTTTGCACATTTTATTTTTTAAAATATTTATTTATTTAAGTAATCTCTACACCAAATGTGGGGCTTGAACTTATGAACCTGAGATCAAGAGTCACACGCTCTTACAACTTAGCCAGCCAGACACCCCTCTTTTCCATTTTAAGTGGTTTAGATTGACTTTAAGCAAGAGAGCCATACAATATAATATGGTATCACTTTAAAAGATTTGTGTATAAATGATTCTGTGTTTCAGTATCTTAGCTATGAAAAAGTAATCAGACATATACATAATGTCAAAAAATTTAAGTAGATCATTGAAGTGATACGGCAACTGAAATTTTAAAGTCAATTTAGTAGCAATAAATCAGTGGGCATAACCAATCTAGATATTTAGACTTGATCTATATTCTAATTCTGACAAGACAGAATTTAATTCATACTGTTTTTTGAAATCTAGACCAATAATTGAAAAGCTGACATGGGGTAAAAACTGCTAACTATATACTATATATAAAAGTGCTTCTACTCTGAGATTGCTAAGAACCACCTACTTCATCATATGATCTTAGATACAGCTAATTTTTATAAACATCGATATATTTTGCTTTGGACACATAACCACTAGAAGGTCTCTTTTTTAAAAAACAACCACAAACCTAATGACAGTACTTTTTAGTGGCTCAGTAATTTACGACATGTGAGCGAAGACACAGAGAGACATGAAAACGAGAAAATAATAGAAAAGAAAGGTAAAGAAGTAAAAAAGAGAGGAAAGGAAAGGAAAAATTTTCCCTTTCAGTCCCTTGAAGGTGTTGTGTAGATGAGTAAACCTCAATGGTCCTGGAAGTAATTATAATAAATATATAGGAAATATTAGAAAATATTCAAGTGACATCATATTTTATTCTGATATGAATAATATCAGTATTATTGACAACTGTATAAATATTTCCATAAACTTTTCAGAATTCTTTAAAAGCAAAGGAGAAACTGGCTCATGTAGCTATACTTGAAAGCTCAGACAACAATCTAAAATTAAACCAACAATTAACAAATTTAGTTTGGATTATCTTAGTTGTACTTTGTGTAACAATTAGAAGACTAGCAATTTAGCCTGGTGATATAAAAATCAGCTATTTTAAAGTATGGGCAAAAATAATTTACATGTTAATAAACATTGTGACCTTTCATGTCCTACTTACAATATATGTGAGCAAATGTTATTAGAAATCTTCTAGTACATGATCTGAGTGCTTTTGTTAGTAACACTGGATATCTATGTAGTTAGTAGTTTTCAGCTATGTGGTTTTCAACTTTTCTTTTGTGTGATTTTGGAAGTTAAGCTATACAAACTGTGAAGATAGGCCCTGAGTTTTTCTTGCTCATATCTGTATTCTCAGTGCTGAGGGAAATACCTAGAATATAACACAGATTCAATAAATAACCACTGAAAGAATGAATAAGTAAATGAAATAATCTTTCAATCAATGAGAAGACTTGCAAAATTATGGTCTGGACACAATACCAATTTATAACCCCCGCCTACTTTAACAACCTCATTTCCTACTAAACTGTGATATGCATCCTGTAGAGCAGCCACACAACTTTATTTGCATTACTTATCATCCAACTCCTAGATGAATCGTGCCTCAGTGCTTACCTAGTATATCTGACAACCTGAGCAAATCATTTTTAACAACCCTCTCCTCTATATGAAAAAAAATAACTGTAATCAAAATCATGTAGTAATTATGAACAATTATTATTCTCTTGCTGTGTTTTTTTGTTTTAAAACAATTAGCATTTGAAAAAAAATCAATATATAGATTTTGTTCAAATGCAGCAGAATGTTTCTTGCATGAACTAAATTTGCGTTTAAAAAAATTACAAATCACACTTTGTGTTCTTTTTCGGTATTCTAGTTTGTCAACATATTTAAAATCTTCAAATGCTCACATAGAATGAAAGAATGGAATTAACTCGAGTTCAGTTTCTTCATTTTCACATAAGGAACCATCATTATTTATTCTGAATCAGTTATTTAATGATGGTATATGTAGCACATAGGGTTGAATGCATAAACTATACAGAAAATGGCTAAAACAATCCTGATGCATAATGAACTAATACTTTATTTTTTTATTTTTTTTAGTACAAAAGGTTTGTTTCACCTTTATTCCTTGACAGATAGAAGCACCTTGAAGAAAACAAAACAAACAAAACCTGTAACTTATATAACTTTAATATCTCTTCACAGTCCCTAACTTTTAAGTACAAAAAAAGTACTAACATTAGTTATATTATTGGAAGTACTAATAGTGGTTGAACTAATACTTCAAAATCAAAGTGAGCAAGTATAGGTAAATGCATGTGTTGGAAGCCAACTGTCTACAACCATCTACTGAGCATTATCCAAATTAAGTTCCATGTAAAATGAAAACATCAATGAAGCATAAATAATAAAATATGCTAATTTGAAGTTAATATACACATTAGAAAACTTCAAAAGTAACTGCAACAACTGTTGGAAATTAGACTAATGAACTATTTTTTTCAGGGAGGAGTATTTTATTTATTTATTTAAATATTTTATTTATTTATTTGTCAGAGAGAGAGAGATCACAAGCAGGAGAACAGCAGGCAGGGGGGGTGTGTAGGCTCCCCGCTGAGGAAGGAGCCCAACATGGGACTCAATTCCAGGACCCTGGGATCATAACCTGAGCCAAAGGCAGCCAAAGGCAGCCGCTTAACCGACTGAGCTACACAGGTGTCCCAGGGGAGGAGTATTTTATAATAGACATCATTTAGAATGGCCTGAACATGGTGTTAATTAAAATAGAGCTGACTTTTAAGTGGTTTTTCATTGTTTTTTAAAGTTTCTACAAAAAATGAACTCTGTATAACCTGCATCCAGGGTAAACCAATGCTGTCTCCTTCTTGTGCACTGGTGGTCTGCTATCTTTTAAAATTTATCTAAAAGCTAATTCCCTTATGAAGTCTTTCTTCACCATTACCAAGCAAAAACTAAGTTCTGTTTTCTCACTGTTCCTATAGCATTAACATTTGTACAATGAATTTTTCATTACACTTTTGTACTATTCCTTCTTGCTACTAACCACCCCACACACCCCAGATTGTAACATAGTAGATGCTACGTATGCATTTGGAGTAAAGATGACCACAGCAGAATTATGTCATTCAGGGAACTATATTCTAACGAACTGAAATAACCAGCTACCAATGTAAGAATATTTATCATATGATAATAATATCCTAAAAATTATTAAAGAAATTACCCCAAATCATTCAGTCATTCTATAACTATTATAAAATATAAAATTACATGTCTCTAGTATAGTTTTGGAATTTCTCTTTTATGTGTTATTTCTATCACAGATTGCTCCTGGAAGAAGTAAATGTGCAAAGAAGAAAAATTTCAAATATATCCTTTCATTCATTAATTCCAGGTTCTTAAGAAAGTATAAAAGAAGACAAGTGGGAATTTACTAGCAAAAGTAAAGTGTACTAAGCTTCACTGACCTCGTGGGAAGCAATGGTGCTTTTCTAATCTTTGATTTTCGAGATTCTAAGAAATCATGTCCAATTTAATTGTGGGAAAGAGAGAAAAGCCATTAAAGTTGGAAGTTGCATGGAAGGGAAGGTTCATTAAAAAAAAAAAATTCAGATTAATGTCAAAATAATTCACCAATTCAATTACCTGAGAAAATGAAGATGGGAGTTTCTAGTGTTATTGATGACAATAAAGGAAAGGAGAAAGGGGACAAAGAGTTTAATTGAGTGTATGTGAAGAGACAAAGCTAGCTTAAATGAAAGCAAAGGTCAGGCCAGGTCTTCTCCAGAGACACAGAGATTTTTGAAAGTCTGTATTGAAAGAGAAATTCAGTCTAGAAGGATAAACTAACGTCTTTCAAGAAAAAGGAGCAACTATTAATCCAAGGTTATGCGACCCTTTACAATACATTGTAATAGTCCAAAAAGCAGTATATTTTGGTTGTGATTTATGAGTTAATAAACTGTAACAAGCTTCTCTTTAGTAGATTTTGTTGTCATTTATCTTGTTATTATTTTACTCAGGGGACTAACTATTTATAGTTAGTGACATCTACCACTTCAGAGTAAGGTTTACTCCTGAAGCTAGAATTAATTACAGTAACAAATGAGAACAAAAAATTTCATGAGCATTTCTGTTTAACAGGAAACAAACATTTATAGCTTATATTTCTAAAAGTCCATTCTATGAGAATACATTAACCAGATTTTAAAATTATAACCATTTTTTCAGAAGTACTATATGTGTGTATATATATATATGACATATATATGTGTGTGTGTGTATATATATATATATATATATATATATATGACAATCACCCTTAATCCAATCACAGAGGCAAAATCATTGCATATATTTAATGCTTTTCTTTTGGTCTATCATCTAAGGATATATAAGTACTTGAAAGTGTTATCATGTGCTGCATACTATTTTACAACATATACTCGAATATATATATATATTATTACATACATACTATTTTATGACATATATTTTTCATCTGTATATGCCACAAATATATTCCATTATAATCATATGTCATTAAGTTAATTTTGTACCTTCATATAAGACTACTCTATTTGATCAAAATTTATTAAAGCAGCCTTCCGTATCGATTCAGCTTTTTAAAATCCTATGTGCATATAGTGCAAAATGATAAATATTTGAAAACATATATTTTGGTGCATAATTCAAAGTATTTCTTCATCATTAACTTCTGAAATTGGACAAACTGAATTAAATGTATAAATATTTTCATTATAAGTAAAATAATAAAATGTCCTCTGACACTTTTTTAAAAATTATCTGCCAACTATAAACCAGTATTTCCTATAGAAGTTTCTACAAAGATGAAAACATTCTAGATATTTTCTGTCCAATATACGACCACATGTGGCTACTGAGTATTTGAAATGTGGCTAGTGTGACAGAGAAATTGAATTTTTAATTTTATTTAAGAATAATTAATTTTAATTAATTTTATTTTTTAATATTTTATTTATTTATTTGACAGAGAGAGACACAGCGAGAGAGGGAACACAAGCAGGGGGAGTGGGAGAGGGAGAGGCAGGCTTCTTGTGGAGCAGGGAGCCCGATGCGGGGTTTGATCCCAGGACCCTGAGCTGAAGGCAGACACTTAACGACTGAACCACCCAGGCGCCCCATAATTAATGTTAATTTAAATAGTTACATGTGGCTAGTAGTGACTGTTTTAGCACAGATATAGATTCAATAGGAATTTGTTTTGTAATTTGCATTTTTTGAATACTGTGAAGCTTGATTTTCTTTTTTTTTTTTTAAAGATTTTATTTATTTATTTGACAGAGACAGAGATAGCAAGAGCAGGAACACAAGCAGCGGGAGTGGGAGAGGGAGAGCAGGCTTCCCGCCGAGGAAGGAACCCGATGTGGGACTCGATCCCTGGACCCTGGGATCATGACCTGAGCCGAAGGCAGACGCTTAACGACTGAGCCACCCAGACGCCCGAAGCTTGATTTTCTAAAGTAAATTAATCAAATGTATTTTTGGTGTGAATTGCTTATTTATGACTTTAATCCAATCTCCTCCTGGAGTGCTCCAGATTAAAATTAAAAAAAAAAAAAAGAAGGAAAGAAGGAAGAAGGAAGGAAGACATCTGAACTGCACAGCATAGCAATATTGATACAATCAGGAGATTCAATCACAATCAGTTGCTCAAGGTCTTAAATTCAGAAAAATGAGACTTATGAAGGAGATTCCTTGTAGATTCCATTTTGCTGGTGTTTGTGGCAGAGGATGTCCAAATTTGAGGATATTAATGGTTACAAATTTGAGTTTTAGGCACAGAAGAGACATTTTTGTTAGTAGAAGCAGTAAATCCAAGTCCTGACAATAAATTAAAGTCCTAACAACAGGACAGCTATCGCATATGGAGTTCTTCAGGCCAATTCTATAAAATTACATTTATAGCCATTTTTTTTTCCTGGTAGTTTAGTCCTGAGCCTGGTTCTCTAGCTCTAAACATATCTGTCTCTTGCTCATTATTATATATAACCTGCTTAATCAGCTAGGGTCAGTTCTTTTGCATATAACAAAAAACCCTAATCAAGACAATTTTTTTTCTAGAATAGGCAGTCAATTAAAAAAACTTCACAAAAAGTAATTTTGTAGCAGAGATATTATATGCTCCAGCTTATGCAACCCAAGAGCTCCCAGAATATATTTATTTCTTCAATGAAAGAATCATTAATAAGGGAAGTATGAACATCATAGAAATTGCTGGTGTCTAAGAGAACCAGAACAGCTGTTGCTGCAGTACGATTTTTTTTCTTTTTCAATGTAAATGATGGAAGCAAAAGGTAAGGTGAGCCAAAGCTACCTTAATAGAAAACAAGATCAGAGAGGTAATCAGAATGGTGCAACCCAGAGGAATCCCTAATGGTGTCTAATTTATCTTGGGGTTGCTCAGACCAAATGAGATGATCAGCCTATCAAATACATACTTAATTTATAAAGCTAAAAAAATGTCCATGTCTGGTGAACAGAGGTCTAATTGAGTCATGGCAACAGAGCTAATACCCACTCATAGAAAGCCCCTTGAATAAAGGCTGGGAACACTTGATATTGTCACAACTATGGAGCATACCTCTGCTCTTTACTTCTTGCTTAGAACATGGGCCTTATGCTTTGATGTTCAATGTCTTGCATGGTCGTCTTACCACCACGAAAAAAAAAGGTCATGTAGGAAAGGTGACTTACTGCCCAAGGATGATGGTGACCTGTAGCCTTGATAACATTGTTAATTAATGCATAGATACACTGTAACTATTAAGAACATAGACTCTAGCACAGGGATGCCTAACCTCAAATCCAGTACTTAGTAGCTGTGTGATTTAAGCAAAATACTAACATTCTCTTTATCTGTGTGTTCTCATCAATAAAATGAAGATAATGACAGTATACATTTGTTTGGTTCTGAGGATTAGTATGCAAAGAACTCTGAATAATGCCTGGTACACAAGTGTTATGTAAATGGCTTGGTTTGTCATAATATCCTTGGACTTTAAAACTCTGAATTTGCTATTGCATGAGATAATGATTGTGAAAGCCATTGAGAAAGGTTTTCTGTTATTAATAGATGAAATTTGATCCTGAATTATAACATTAAAATTAATGCAGTGATTACCAAGGAAGAAGAGAGCTATACATCTACATTCTATGTGCAGACATATATAGTTTTTGGATTGTCTAAAACAGGCTTAATTTTAAGGAGTTAATTTAAAAATATTTTTATGAATATAGCAAAACTAGTTATTTTGAAAACACATCTTTGAACTTTGTAAAATTTTATGCAAATTAACAAAAGCATTTATAAAATAAATCAAATTGAAATTAATTATGTTTAAAGGAATTATGTAATTCCTTAAACTACAAAGAGAATAGATTAAAATATACTTAATATTCAAGATTTAGCTCAGGATAAAAACATATAAGCAAATTTCAGGAAATTTGAAAATGACTTGGGGAAACTTTTATAGAGCTGCTTAAAATGAAGCATCTTGGATTTTGAATAAAAATACGTAGTGAATATATTCTTTGTCTAAAATGCAAATGAATCTAGTTTTCTTTTGAATAGTCAATGCAAAGGATAGAGAATAAAACCTCACATAAAAGAGTAAAAGATCTAAATAATAATAATAATGATAATTGGACTGTTTAGTGTTAAAGTAAGGAAAACCTCCTGGAAAAAATCTGAATTGTAACTGCATCTTCCGTGAGGTGATCAATAAGATAAACTTCTTAGCCTCATATACCTAATTGTAGAGAAAGGACCACCGAGTGACTACTACTGATGTTTGAAAGGGCACAGTTTTCCCCAACAATCTTATTTAGTGTCTGAGGAACAAATTGAGTTGGATGGAAACAGTAATTTAGAAGCTGCTTGGGGATGGTATGGCATAGTTTAAATTATAGCCTAGGGATGGATATATATCACTATCCCTATCTATATCCATATCTATAGCATATAACACTATGGACAATTTGATAATAGATGACATATTTATAAAACATATTTGAAGAATTGAGTATATTTAACCCACTTTTAGATCTTTCATGTAAGTCAATGCAGGTGAACTTAGCAAATGGTCATTTTATGCCTCTTATTTTCAATATCATATGATACTAATGTATTCCGTGTTATAATATAATATGGTATTTGTCTTTTCAGTTTATGATTAGAGTCTTTAAAGTTATTAAATAATGTTTTCCCCTCTGGTGTGTCTTTTTTTTTTTTTTAATGTTTTATTTATTTTTTGACAGAGAGAGAGTCAGTGAGAGAACACAAGCGGGGGAGCGGAAGAGAGAGAAGCAGGTTTCCTGCAGAGCAGGGAGCCTGATGCAGGGCTTGATCCCAGGACCCTGGGACATCATAACCTGAGCTGAAGGCAGACGCTTAACAACTGAGCCACCCAGGCGGCACCCCTCACCCCCCAGTGTGTCTTAATCTATAGCAGAACTAATTCGGCATAACGCTGTGTTTAAAATAGCATTTTGACCAGCTAACTGGTCAAGTTTTATAACATAATTTAGAAGCTACCATGATAGCTAAGTCAACCAGGATTGTTATTATAAAATTACAACCATGATCAGTTTTTCTCAGGCATTTCTCTTAGGGAAATTTAAAGAATTTATGTAGGTAAAGTGTTTATGTAGGTACCACATTAATTCATCTACTATCAGTAGGTTGCAAATCTGTTTCAACAGTTACCTAAACTTATTCATGTGGGCCATATCAGACATGGCACTTGGTTAATTTCCGCCTTATGTGTGATGAGGGATGAGTAAGAAATGATACGGTCACCCCCTGGAATTGCTTGGATTTCAATTATTATGTAAATTGAATTATGATTTGAACACTGGACTCAACTCAAGTTCTTCCATTTTTCTAAAGTAAAGCATCAAATATACCTGCTTTCTCTACTATCTGTTTTTAACTGAATTATTATAATTGTAGGTAAATTGTCAAAGAAAGATAAAATGGATAAAAAATTATCCTGGCTATCCCACAATATACATATTATTTTTGAGGGTAGAGTTATTATTCTTCAAAAACTCAGAATCTTAAATAGAGGTAATATTACTTCAAGGTAAGGCCTAAGCACCACAAGGGAAAACCTGCCACATTTTATACCCCTCATAATTTATTAGCATCTTTATAAAGCACATTCTTTTTGCCTCTTCACTAAAATTACCTGCAAGATATAACTTCACACTGGCATTATCATTCAAATTTATTATTCTCAGCAGTTCATATAGTGAAAAAATATAAGAGAAATTAAGATTCTTTTAAGAAATTAAAATTCACACAAAAATTCTAATGATCATTTAATTTAATAATTATTTCAGTATTTTCTTTAATTTGGTCTACAATGTGGATGCAGAGAATAAGTGTTTTCTTAAGAAATATGCTTAATTGAACTTTTTTTTCTTTAATAGAGAGAATAGGAGGTATTTTTGCTATATGTTACATTTAAATTTATATAAGGGACAAATTAGGACCTTAGTCATAGGAATTCCCCAGAAAGTACATAGAGAAGTCAAATACAAGATGTCCATGTTGCTATTTTGTTTCCAGTTTTCTAAGATCAGGCATAATTATGGCAAACATTTACAGGTGGACATAGTCAACTTACTGTTTTTTTAGGGTAAATGTAATTTTTTAATCTGGTAGACAAAGAATATGAAGAGCAAAAACTACTTCATCAGCAGTTGTTCAATATGAACAATTAAGTCAACATAGATGTGTAGAACAGACAGCCAAAATCCCTCAGAAGAATCTGACCTTTCTCCTACCAGGATATAATCCCATCCATCATTTTACCATGCCCTACTCACATGATGTATCTTATATCAAGAATGTCTGGACATTTCCACCAAGAGTCTACCTTCTTGGGAGGTTTCACAAAGCCCAAAGCCAGGTTTCTGGCTTGGGAAGGGAGAATTTCCATGCCAAGTAGTTCCAAAGCTGGTATCCCAGACTAAGGAAACACTTGCTACCTTTCCCAATCAACCTACTTTTGTCTGGTTCATAATCCAGCATAGAAGCTAGACTTGATACCTGCATTATGTAGCATTGTTCAATTATATGTGTTTCTTTAAGAGAATCTTTAATGTGATAACTAAAGTAGGAAGGAAAAATCTAACATTTGTGTTAGTCAACCCTCATTATTATGATGTATATGCTTCTTGCCACTGGTCTATCAGTATAGAGAGTAGTGGTAATAGTAATACCTATACAATAACATATTAATATACATTACTATTGTACAATAATACAATAATAATGACCTTTTTATTTATTGCTCTCATTCTTATGATTAGAACCTGTGAAACACTGAATTATTAACTCTGCTTCTGCATCTTCCACCCAGAATTCTCTTTTTTTTTTTTCAAAAATGTAGAATATACTTTCTTTTCATTTGACACTGTGTTCATCCATGAGATCTACCTTGATCTAAGGGATGTGCACAGAAACTAGGATTGTACCAATTCCAAGCCTAGGACTTAGAAAAACGTGTATGTTTCCACTCGCTCTCTTATGCCCTGCTATTGTCATGAGAGGAATATGCCCCAGCTAGTCCACTGAACAAATAAACATAAAGGCCTCATGGTGTAGATTTGCACCCCAGCTAAATCTTGGAGCAAAGACCAGTTGAGCCCAGCCAAGGCAACCTAAATCTGTTAACACCTATCAATCTGCAGATGTATGAGCAAGATGATTGCTATTTTAAACCAGTGACTTCGGGAAGTAATTTGTTAAACAGCAATAGCTAACTTGTTCTCTCTCTTCTTCTTTCTCACTCACTCACTCTGTCTTTTCATTCACGATTCAATTTCAAAATAATTTTATGTTATGCCAATTCTCCTAGCATTTATGAGGCTTTCGATTTTGAAAATCAAGTTTTACCAGCAGATTGGGGGTGGAGTAGAATCTTGAAGCTAAAAAAAAAAATCTTCCCCTTACACAAATGGTGTGATGACTTTCACAGATCTTTTAGCAATTTTACTATCAGATGTTGATGATTTCCAAAGAAAGTCCCTAAAACTTCTATGTATGACCAAAGCGAACATTTTAAAGTATATTAAAGGTATATTTTAAGGTATATGCACCACTTTGCTCTGTGTGCATTGAGAATATTATTGAATTTTGAATAGTTTCTTCTCACTAATTTTTCAAATTTTTTTCACTATGGAAAGAAATCAAATCTTTGGATTTCCTAAAGCTCAAATCATCTTCAATATTTTACATGGCACTTTTATGAGACAGTCAAGAAGCTCTGGATAACAATGTTCTACTCTTATTTTATTGATCAAGATAGGTAAGCATAAAAATGTTATACAAGGGCGCCTGGGTGGCTCAGTTGGTTAAGCGACTGCCTTCGGCTCAGGTCATGATCCTGGAGTCCCGGGATCGAGTCCCGCATCGGGCTCCCTGCTCAGCGAGGAGCCTGCTTCCCCCTCTGACCCTCCCCCTTCTCATGTACTCTCTCTCATTCTCGCTCTCTCAAATAAATAAATAAAATCTTAAAAAAAAATGTTATACAATTTTCCCCAAACAAAGAATCACCCAGGAATTATGATGCCTTCAAAATTTCAGTTTCAATTCAATGTCCACTATGTACAATTTCTGGTGAAATTTAATAGTAATACTCTCTGTGAGAACATTCAAACCATTTTATAGTCCTTTATAAATCCTTTTACACCCTATGAGATTAGAGAATCTCATGTTTTATAGATAGTACAATGAATCATAGTGATTTGCACTATACTATATTTACAAAATGTTTTATAGATAGTACAATGAATCATAGTGATTTGCACTATACTATATTTACAAAATGCTTACACATCAAAACCATCCCCATGAATTTCTACTAAACCTCAGCATTTGCAAAACAGAATTTCTAGCTAAAAACATTTAAGTATTTTAGCAGTCAACATTCAAATTCAACTACTTATGTATAGATTTATTTCTTTTTTCTTATGAGACTGCTATACATTTTTTAAAGTTAAACTAGAATAGGGTGCCTGGGTGGCTCAGTTGGTTAAGCAACTGCCTTCGGCTCAGGTCATGATCCTGGAGTCCCAGGATCCAGTCCCGCATCGGGCTCCCTGCTCAGCAGGGAGTCTGCTTCTCCCTCTCCCGCTCCCCCCTCTTGTGCTCTCTCTCTCTCAAATAAATAAAATCTTAAAAAAAATAATAAAATTTAAAGTTAAACTAGAATACATTTCTTTAGAGCTTTATTAATAGTTCTATAATTTGAGAAACAAGCCAATGTAAATTTTTGAATAGCCAACATCTTTAAACACCAATAAAGGTTTTAAATGCTCTATAGATATAAAATATTTATATTTAATTTTTCAAGGGAAAACTGATGTGACTTTAGGATAAGCATCACACACAAAAAAAGAAAAAGTAAATATTTTGAATAAAATCAGTTCAATTCACAATTCTTTTTTTTATTAAGATTTTATTTATTTATTTGAGAGAGCGAGAATGAGAGAGAGTACATGAGAGGGGGGAGGGTCAGAGGGAGAAGCAGGCTCCTCGCTGAGCAGGGAGCCTGATGCGGGACTCGATCCCCGGACTCCAGGATCATGACCTGAGCTGAAGGCAGTTGCTTAACCAACTGAGTCACCCAGGCTCCCTCAATTCACAATTCTTAATCATAAAAGTACCATAACATATTTCTAGTAGCTACTTCATGTAACATATTGAAAAGTATTAAATTTTGGTCTTGCAAAGTATCTTTTTTATCACAGTAGCCTGAATTTACTATTGTTTCTTCATTAAAATTTGGTAAAATGTTAAATTTTACAAATATTAAGGATAGTCATGACTAATGTGCAAAAGGGACCTAAGGGATACTTGTAGATTTTAGTCTAGTTTTACTCCTTTAATATTATTCTTTGAATGTTGATGATCTTACAAAATATCCTATTAGATCTTCTCAGAGTAAGAGGCAATAAATACCAGAGATTTGAGGAAATGGGCAAATCTTCAAATGTCCTACTATGGAGAATGGACAAAGAAGCAAACTTAGGTCACATAGGAATTTTATGAAGCACCTACAAAATGTTGAAGGGGATGAATTTACATTGGTCCAAATCATGAGTAAACAACTGATTTTATACTTCCAGGTAAAAAACCTGGGTATAGTAGTGGATTAATCCAGGGTACACCTTCACTCAATGGTTTATCTGGAAAGCAAGAGGGTTGAAAGTTGTGTAAAGAGAGTTGAATATCTTGCTGGAAAATAACAGTAGTATGGAGCTAATTAAAATTATGAGAAAAACAGTGAGGTAATAATTCTAGATGACTGTGAAATCAAGAAACAGTGGTGAGAAAGGAGTGAGAGATAGAAAATTGGTTTTTACATGGAAGATAGGAGTTAATATTTTGTAGTGGAGATGTTTTGTGAAGTTAAGTGAATGCTACTAAAGTTAAGTGCAAAAATAGTATGAATATTCACATTAACAAAAACCACACATTGGCTTTTTTTTTTTTTAGATTACAGTACTAATCTTTTGACATCCTACTTAAAACATATCTACCATAGAGTACAGGATACAAATTAAATAATTCATAGCACATTAAACATTGTTCTTAGATTTTCTTTATTATTTGTTGAAATGTATGCTCTAAAAATGCAACTAAGCAAGTTTTCTTTTTTAAATAGAAATGTTTTGTGACCTGAATAATTATCTCACTACAACTTACTTTTTCCTCCATTCCTGTTCTTTCTCTTCCCTTTTTCCTACAAACATTATTTATAGTTCTCTATCACCACCAAACTTTTTCCAGGCTCTTCCCCATTTGGAGAAGGACGGTTGGCATCCTAGGATCTTCTAGGGATGACAAATTATTACAGTGAAATCCACACAGTGAGCATAATTTCCTTATAAAGTTATATTAAGCCAAAAATCATTAATGATTATTTATTAAGGTAGTATTATGTGTTTTGAATGGGAGAGAATTAAAAAGTAGAAAAAAAATTGTCCATAAATATGACAATAGGAAACAAGATGTGTAATGAAACAACCGTACAGGAAACACAGCCATCCATTACTTACAGCTACTATACCCAAAAGTATTGTATTAATTAATTAATTAAACTTCTTTCAGCACCTTTTCAAAGTTAAAGTCAAAGCCCTCATTTTTAGGAGTAAAAAAGTAAGTTCTTGATTTTTTACTCAATATGGCCTAATCTTGTATGAGAAATTCACAAATGATTTTACTACTGAATATTAAAGTGTTAAAGGTTACATTGGTGTTTAGTATTTTGAGTGATTACTACGGTGATGCATAGGAAAAAAAACACTTTTAATAATGCTTGAGGTGCTAGAAATTTCAAAATAGAGAAATATTTGTTTAAGTGATCTCTGAAAGACTAAGATTAGATTTTTCCAGGGCAGACAGAGAGAAACAACCTATAATAAATGAATAGCAACCCCCTTATTCACGTCACAGAAAGCCAAATTTAAATACTGAATGGCTGGATAAAGTAAAGTCTCAAAATAATATATATTATGTCTGTTTGATTTGTGCTAAGCTATAAATGCATAAAATCTTTGTTAAATATTTTACATGTTGTATTATAATGTATTATTTATATTAACTGATACTACACACTATATCAATTGATATTACATTTATTATATTTATATTTATTATATTTATTTTATATATTTTATTTTATATCAAAATACATTTACATAGTTTAATATTTTATCATTTATATTATACTGATGTTTATTACATGTTATATTATGCAGTCTATAGTAATTATATAAAATATATATAATACACATTTTATGTGCATTATTGTTTTCAGGATAGTACATCCTAAATTATGTTTTATATTAGCATATATCATTGTACATTTAAAATACTGTGACATATAAAAGTAGAAATTTCATAAATTTAGCATATATGATTGCACATGATTATGTATATGAATCACATATAAAATATATGATCAATACAACACCAAAGACACAATTCATGAAAGAAATAATGGATAATCAGGATTTCATTACAGTTAAAAAATTCTCCTCTGTGAAAGACAATGTCAAGGGAATGAGAAGATAAGCCACAGACTGGGAGAAAATATTTGCAAAAGACTTATCCGATAAAGGACTGTTATCCAAAGTATACAAAGAAAGCTTAAAACTCAACAGTAAGAAAACAAACAACCTCATTAAATGGGCCCCAAATTTGAACAGACATCTCACCAAAGATATACACATGGCAGATAAGCATATGGAAATATGCTCTACCTCCTATGCCATCAGAAAATGCAAGTTAAAACAACAATGAGAAACCACTCCACACCTATTAGAATGGCCAAATCCTGGAATACTTGTCAACACCAAAGGCTGGTGAGGATGAGGAGCAATAGGAACTCTCATACATTTCTGATGGAATACAAAACAACAGAATCACTTTGAAAAACAAAACTAAACCTATAATCCAGCAATTCTGCTCCTTGGTATTTACCCAAAGGATTTGAAACCTTGGATCCACACAAAACCTTCACACAGATGTTTATAACAGCTTTATACATAATTGTCAAAACCTGAAAGTAACAAATATGTCCTTCAGTAGGTAAATGGATAAATAAACAATGGTACATCCAGACAACAGTATATTATTTGTGCTAAAAAAACAGAGCTTTTAAGCCATGAAAAAACATAGAGGAAACTTAAATACCTATTACTAAGTTAAAGAAGCCAACCTCAAAAGGTTATACACTGCATGATTCAAAATAAATGACATTCTGTAAAAGGCAAAATTATGGAGATAGTAAAAGGATCAGTGTTTGTCAGAGGTTGTGGGAAAGGGAGAAATATAGAAGTAAAGCACAGAGGATTTTTAGGGTAGTCAATCTATTCTGTAGTGTAATTGTGGATAAATGTCATTATACATTTATCAAAATCTACAGAACAGGCAACTCCAAGAGCAAAGACTAAGATAAACTGGACTTTGAGTAATAATGATCTATCAATATAGGTTTATTGATTATAACAAATGTACCACTCTGGTGCAGTGTTTTGATAGTGAGGAGGCTATGCATACATGCGGGGAGGAGGAAATTTCTGTATTGTCCCGACAAGTTTGCTGTGAACTTAAAACTACTCTAAGAGATAAATTTTATTTAAAAATACAGTTTCAAATTATATCAGATTTCTCCTCTTGTATTAAAATATATTTTAATATTATATCATGAACACTTGATCTAGTACAATCATAAATTAAAATTTGTGCCACTTTTACTTAAAATATACATGTGACATATATCACATTTATTCCATTGACATATAACCTACTTGCAGGAGAAAAATACTCTTTCCTCACTCTTAGGAAACTAATCAGATATTACAAAATTAGAGGCTTTGTAATTGAAACTAAGAATTTGTTTCTGTTGAAGTCAAATGGTTAGTAAATATGTACCTCGTGTGATAATTTTTTTCATTTTTTAATGTATTTTCTATTTTCTGCATTATTTCTGAATTTGATTTAAAAATATAAAAATGAAACTATAGAATGACTATTAAGCTTTCCTGGATCTAGTTAATAGGTTCAGATTGAATCTAAAGTGTCAGGTTTTGTTGGTAGCATATTACAAAATAGGATTTGAACATACATAAAAACAATTATTGATTAAAGATCCATGTTATAGATAAAAACAAATGGCAACTTCTTTTTTTTTTTAATTTAAGTAGGCTCCATGCCTAGCGTGGAACCCAACATGGGGCTTGAACTCATGACCCTGAGATCAAGACCTGAGCTGAAATCAACAGTTGAATACTTACCCTACTGAGCCACCCAAGAGCCTCCAAAATGGCAACTTTTATTCATCAGTCATTTAATTGTGGAACAATTTTCAGTGATGTAAAAGAAAGTGGATTTAAGTTTTAATTAAAAGAAGGTTATTGGCACTAGAAAGTTATCTCTTCAAAGCTACATCTCCTATCCTTATTTATATCTTCCACAATCATAATAGCACATTATTTATATTTAAATTGCCATAAATAAGCAATGGATCAAGTCAGATTATGGATGAAAGATTAAACAGATAATCTTGTTCAGTCCTCAGATTTTACTCATTTCAGTTCTATAATAATACCATATGGTTGTCCATTAATCATAGCAATGTAATCATAGAATGACTATATTTTAATACATTATTCCTAATATTTCTCTATTTGCAGTTCAGTATAATTTTATTTTATTTTTTTATTTTATTTTTTTAAAAGATTTTATTTATTTATTTGACAGAGAGAGAGTTAGCGAGAGCAGGAACACAAGCAGGGGGAGAGGGAGAGGGAGAAGCAGGCTTCCCGCTGAGCAGGGAGCCTGATGTGGGGCTCGATCCCAGGACCCTGGGATCATGACCTGAGCCGAAGGCAGACGCTTAATGGCTGAGCCACCCAGGCGCCCCTCAGTATAATTTTAAAGACAACTATTGAACACTCAACTCTCTGCCAGGCGCTTTGAGAAGCACTGGGATACAAAAATGAACTATAGAAGTTGAACCTAGGGGCCCCTGGGTGGTTCAGTCAGTTAAGTGCCTGCCTTCAGCTAAGGTCATGATCTCAGGGTCCTAGGATAGAGCCCCAGGTAGAGATCCCAGCTTAGCAGGGAATCTGCTTCTCCCTCTGCCTTTCCCCACTGCTTGTGTGCTTGTTTTTATTGATTTGCTTTCTCAGACAGAACTTCTAATTACTTTCACAAGACACTGATTGAAAATGCAATTTTTTCCTTCAACATCAGATGTGTTTTTGCTGTTTTCATATTTTCATAAGGGTAACAGATGATCATGTTCTTCTAAACTTCCCCACAACCATCCGGCCAAAGACATTTAAAGAAGAAACAATTTTAATTTGTGTCAATTACCAACACCAATCATTTTGGAATAAATCAGACACTCTGTTCTTAATAAGGAGAGTATATTACTGTTGGTATTTTAAGCTATGGTATATGTGAATTGTAAGAATGTTAAGGAATAATTTCTCATCAAGATGGGTATAATTTTACTGAAGGACAGAACCATTAATATAAATAAAGGTCAAGATATGTTGCCTGCAGCTATTTTCATGCCATTTTAGAGTATTGTGGATGATAATAAAAAAAATACAAAAAGAATATTAGAATTTTTAACTGATTTTATTTTTAATGCCTAATTTTTAGTATTGATGTCACTGTCCTTTCAATATTATTGTAGTCTTTATGATGTGATTTGATGTGAGGTCAGCAAAGAATTCTTGAGACATCTTTGGTGCAAAAAAGGTGGTTTTATTAAAACACAGGAACAGGACCCTTGGACAGAAAGAGCTGCACTGGGACTGTGAGGCAGGATTGATTATATAATTTTAAGTTGGAAGGAGTAGAGGCCAAGGAAGTTTCCAAAAGGATTTTCATATGTTAAATAAGACTTAGAGGGGGCGCCTGGGTGGCTCGGTTCGGTTGGTTAAGCGACTGCCTTCGGCTCAGGTCATGATCCTGGAGTCCCGGGATCAAGTCCCACATCGGGCTCCCTGCTCGGCAGGGAGTCTGCTTCTCCCTCTGACCCTCTCATGCTCTATCTCATTCTCTGTCTCAAATAAATAAATAAAATCTTTAAAAAAAAAAAATAAGACTTAGAGGATCCTGAAAGCCTGGCTACTGTCAAGCTAAGATTGTTTCTTTTTTCCTCTAGCAGAGCATTAACATTAAGACAGTTGGGAGTTCTTGAAGGAATGTCATACTCTGCCCTCCTCAAGTATTTGTCAATGGGCTGCAAGCTGTAAGGAGATTTAATTTTATCTACATTTCCTTTTGCCTTTGTTCTCCAAACAAAGGTATACAAGGTATACAAGGGTAAAGGGATGGTATTTTATGGTATACAGGGGTAAAGGAATGTCCTTTCTGCTCTCAAAGGAGCTCATATAGACAAAGAAAAGCTGTTTAAAGAATAGTGTAGGGGCGCCTGAGTGGTTCAGTCGTTAAGCATCTGCCTTCGGCTCAGGTCATGATCCCAGGGTCCTGGGATCTAGCCCCACATCGGGCTCCCTGCTCAGCGGGAAGCCTGCTTCTCCCTCTCCCACTCCCCCTGCTTGTGTTCCCTCTCTC
>NC_138376.1:48310735-48322033 GCF_054177405.1 Leptonychotes weddellii | reverse complement strand
CTACTTGAAGATTCTCTCCCTCTACCCCTCCCCCCACATGTGCACACTCTCTCTCATAAATAAGTCTTTTAAAAAATAATAAAAACCCGGGCGCCTGGGTGGCTCAGTCGTTAAGCATCTGCCTTCGGCTCAGGTCATGATCCCAGGGTCCCGGGATCAAGTCCCACATCAGGCTCCCTGCTCAGCGGGAAGCCTGTTTCTCCCTCTCCCACTCCCCCTGCTTGTGTTCCTGCTCTCGCTATCTCTCTCTCTGTCAA
This sequence comes from Leptonychotes weddellii, assembly GCF_054177405.1. Taxonomy (NCBI): domain Eukaryota; kingdom Metazoa; phylum Chordata; class Mammalia; order Carnivora; family Phocidae; genus Leptonychotes; species Leptonychotes weddellii. The sequence continues at coordinate 48,321,776 of NC_138376.1, read as the reverse complement.
ATAAATAAAATCTTTAAAAAAATAATAATAATAAAAACACAGTAGATGAAATAAAAGCTCTCTGCACCACCCCCCCCATAACTGCCTAAATCTACATTGGAAAGGAGAGCCTGAAACAGGAAGAGAACTTATTTATAGAAGCTCCTCTTTACCAAGGAACTTAACTACTTAATAGAACAACCTTGCTTTCCCCCAAATATTCTTTATTACCTTCTTGCTAATGAGTTTTCTCCACTTTGTGTCCCAGCCCCCTACTCTTCTTTTAGTTCATATAGGCTTCATGCTGACTCCTTATCTTTGGAATTTCATGTCAGTGTGGATCCTTGTACTTTGCCTACTAAATTTGATTTTCCTCCTATTAATCTACCTTATGTCAAATTTGATTCTAAATCCAGCTAGAAAGACCATAGGGCAGAGGAAGTTCTGCTTCCCTGACAACTGATATTCACATTCAGCCATGGAATGAGTATTTTTGCCATGAAAATACCATGTCCCTTAGTTGCCAACAGAAAATTATAAGACATATTTTATATGTAAATATAATTAAAAGAGGTATTAAATATTTTGCAGTTAATCAGCTAGCTATAATCTAAAATGTAAAAATAGTCTGTCTCTAAGGAATTTACAAATATTCAAATAATAGTCAATGAAAGTAGCTCACATTTTCCTTAAGGTATCTGTACATCATCTTCTCCTTGATATTCTAATCTAGACTATACTACATGTATTTTTTAAAATAAATTATACATGATTTTGCTTATTGTAAGACATGGAAGCTAAGGGAAACAACTATGAAACATTAATAGAAGAAAGATAATGAAACAGGCTCACCAGATACAAGATTCATAGATTGAGTTAAAAAAAAAAAAATCAGGGGCTCCTGGGTGGCTCAGTTGTTAAGTGTCTGCCTTCGGCTCAGGTCATGATCCCAGGTTCCTGGGATTGAGCTCCGCATCAGGTTCCCTGCTTGGTGGGAAGCCTGCTTCTCCCTCTCCCTCTCCTCTTGCTTGTGTTCCCTCTCTCACTGTGTCTCTCTCTCTGTCAAATAAATAAATAAAATCTTAAAAAAAAAAATCAACTATACTTTGTCTACAATATACTCAAAGTACAACAAATGGATAAATAACTATGCACACAAAAATAAATGGAAATGATGACCAATTATATATCAACCAAAAAGAAAAAAAAAAGTGTCCTGATGATGAAGGAGCAGAAGGCTAGCTAAGGACAAAGTACAAGTTGACACCCTGCAACTCCCCCCTCTCCCCCAACACACACACACTCCTGGATGGGATATTCATGACATTCCTCCAGAAAGCTCCCAACTGCCCTAATGTTAATGCCTTGCTAGAGGGAAAAACAACCTTCACTTGACATTGGCAAGGTCTCTGGTATCCTGTGAGTCTTCTTTAACACACGAAAAACCTCTCAAAACCTCTCTTTACCTTACCTCTCCCAACTCTGAAGTATATAATTAGCCACCCCTCACAACCCTGGGCAGCAGCTCTTTCTGCCCATGGGTCCTGTCCCCATGCTTTAATAAAACCACCAATTAGCACCAAAGACATCTCAAGAATTTTTTCTTGGTCGTTGGCTCTGGACCTCACCCAACCAAACCTCATCTATACTCCAAAGCTACATCAATGACATTATCATCAGGGAAAGGAGAAATAAAGATAGAAAAACAAAACAAAACAGCAAAAAACTTTTATTTTATATTGTTAAATACAACCTAAATGACAATGAAACAGTAATAAATCTATGTGTTAAAAGTCTAGCATTAAATATCTTTAAAAAAAAAGAACCAGAGATATATTTATTTTACCCTCCAAAAAACAGAGAAATAAACCAAGAAATAAAAGTATTATACTCTATCATATGAGGTTACAATAAACAGACAAACAAATGTTTTGCAATAAACCTCCAAAATCTAGGTTAAAAAAAGAAATATGACATTAGCCATGAATGCAAACAAATATCTATGGATAAAATTTATAAAAATAGAGAACCTATTAGAGAGAACTCTAAATATTTGCATGGTAATACTCCTTAAACTTACCCACACATTAACTTTAATAGCCTTTGGAAGCATAATAATCTAGAAAAAAAATAACTGTGGAAAGTAAAGTTCAACTCCTTCCTCATCCCAAACTTTAATTGGTATTCCAGTGGATTAAAAAATTAAAGAGAGACCAGAATTACACTTTAAAATGTAAATATTAATCTTTCTCTGGAGTGGGGAAAGGGTTTCTAAGAAAACAAGCAAAGATAATAGCCATACAGTAAAAATTTAGGGAAAATACTGCAAAAAAATTTTTAAGTATATCTTTAACAATATATATATATACATACAATTTTATCTATAATAAATTTATAGAATAAGTAGATCGCTTAGGAAAATGCCAATTTTATAAATTTTATAAATTCTGTGAAGGTATTTTTTCTCTTTAAGCTCAATATCAAGCTTTTAGATGGGTAATTTTCTTTGCTGTCTCTTAGAGGAATGAATTTATTTCTAGTTTACTTGTACAAACTATAGTTATTTGCAGTTCAGCATTATTTGAAGGTATTCTTTGGAACTTCCACTAGAACAAGTCCTGAGCTTTGTCTCTGAACATAAGTATTGAAAACCAAGCCCAAATCACCAGGTGTATAGATGTCTGCAAGGCATTTCCCTCTATTCAGATACCTATTTTCTCTTTGTTCTTGCCATCTAATTAATTTGTATATATTTGTAAGCTCATCTCTACGTTTAAAAAAAATTAAGCAGGATTGTGGAACAGGGTATTTATTTATGTTGCCATTTCAAGAGAAAAACTCCATATTTGTTCCTTTAAAAGCAAAGTAGTAAAAATTATATCAATAAATATTAAAAGAAGACAAAATAAAATTAGAAGAAATCCTGTTTGCAACATATGTAAAAAGTAAAAGTTATAACATATGTAAAATGTTTACATATGTTTGCAACATATGTAAAAAGTTAAAGTTTAACAAGGTTTTTAACTTGTTAAAAAACAAGTTAAATGTTCTAATATTGAGGAGATCTTGCAAATTTCTAAAATATTTTCACTCATTGAACATTAAGACCAACATATGAAATTACTTATTTTCACAAATCATGATAGTATGCTAATATCATATTAGTATTTTAAATTTGATAAAAGCATATTTAGGGTTTAGAAAATTATATTACTCTTTTTCTCTCTGAAGACTAAATGAAGTGATAAATATAGACTTATTTTGTAAGCTACTATAATTATGTATTATATCTGATCAATTTGTAATCAACAATTTTAAATAATACTGATAACCACAGATGACCTGTTTTGTATTATGCATGTTTTTGTACCATACTCCTAATTTTAATTAGCTCACCATTTTATATAATTATTTTCAATTTTTCTAAAATATTCCTCTAGCATAGCATGCTTTGCCTTTCCATGCTACTTAAATGTACTTTTTAATTTGCATCATGTTGTTAGTTCACATTCATTCCAACCTGGAAATGTAAAGCTTGACTATTTCTTGTTAGGTTTTAATACAATCTTCATCAATAGATGGGCCACTGCTATGTAATTGGTTTTTATGTAGAACTCCAGCATTATTATGAGATTGCAGTTTATCTTGTATGACAGTGAGTGAAAGATTGCATAACTCCCATTTGCTTAAAGAAGAACGTTGGCTAGCTGACACAGCTGTTATGATAATGGTAATTTGGTGCTGAATGAGAAAGGAGCTATCCAGGGAGAAAATTTCCATAACTACTGCATCTAATATCAGATGTAAGAAGTAATTTTCTCCCATAAACTGCATCCAAAATATTTTGTGAGTTCAGGGGCAAGAATAATATGGCAATATATATTTTTAAATCTATATATACTCACCATTAGTTTCTACAATTCTTTTGTTCATGTGGTACATTTTCTTGACATATTTTAGTTATAGTAAATTGGAGAAATTCATAGAAATGTAAATCCAGACATTTCTAATCCCATCCAATATAAAACATTTACACACACACACACACTTTATAGATAATCCAAAAGTCCATGTAAGTATAGAATTAACTTTCCATAGACATAATTAATAAACAGTTATGGAAGAATGCTTTAAGACTCTTTAAAGAATAGATGGTCATCTCTTGCCAGTTTTCTTTGAAAGGTATAAATATACTACACATAAATAATTATCATGTAGTTATCATTTTTAAAAGAACATTATTTATTTATTTATTTTTTTAAGATTTTATTTATTTGCGAGAGAGAGAATGAGAGACAGAGAGCATGAGAGGGAGGAGGGTCAGAGGGAGAAGCAGACTCCCTGCTGAGCAGGGAGCCTGACGTGGAACTCGATCCTGGGACTCCGGGATCATGACCTGAGCCGAAGGCAGTTGCTTAACCAACTGAGCCACCCAGGCGCCCCTAAAAGAACATTTTAAAAGAGTATAAATCAGGTATTGAAGTGACTGCTGTGGAGAGTCTCTGTAAGGTCCTTAGAATCTGGGACCGTTTGGGTACATTTTCTTATCTCTTTGTTTAATTAGTTATGTAGTGAAAATTTAGATAAGAATAACATAAATATAAGGAAATAAAGCTAACGTATACATTTTGTAGCAATAAAACATGGAAATATAGCACAGAAACTTTTGTATTTTTGATTTTAGCAGTAAAAATACATTTTTTTTAGTTTGTTTGAGTCTCTTCCGCTCTAGCTAATATTCCATATGCAGCACTCTGTATATAGAACTCCATGACTGGTTTCAGACTGATCTCCCCACAAAGAACACCTATAAACTTGGAGAAAATATAAAACATAGGTGTGAAAATATCAAATGGCCTTCAAATGCAGTCAGGACTTAAGAGGCCAAGACCTTTGTGATAAGGGAAGTGCATTTATCCAAACCAGACTTCTCTTCAGCATTTTGTCCTCAGAATATTTGCTAATTCACACCCAGAGACATAGAGACCTAATAGAAAAATAAATCTACATATTATTTTCTGCAGTTTCATTAAACTTGGGAGGAAAAAAAAAATGGAGTTTGAGTCTTTGGCAGCAAAGATTCCAGAGACAAGAATTTCAGAGAAAAAGTGGCCACTGAGAAGTGAACCCAATGTTCTGCAGTAGATTTCTCTTTGATGCATATGGCAAATTATAAGCTCCACATAAATGGTCAAATATCTGAGAAAGTTAACAAAACACATTTGTGGTGTCTCTTCTGATTGGATGGGAGCCCCCAAATGTGGGGCAACCCAACTGGGTGGAAGCCAGTGGTATGCGCAGTGAAGGAATTCACTCAAGGCAGAACAAAGAAGAAAGAAGCTTATTGAACACACTCCAAGAAAGTGGCGCACAGGACAGCAAAGAAGAGAGTGCCTGTGATGAGGCAGTGAGGCCACAGTTGTAAGGTGGAGTGTGAGACGGGAACATAGGGAATTTTCGTTTTGTTTTTTTTTTTGGTAATCTTAGGAACTGTGCCTGGATGTAATTGGTCGGTTAGGCCTATGGTTATTTCGAAGTGGGTCACATAATGAGCCTGTTTGCATTCAGCTTGGTGTTTACTGTGGGTCCTTTTACCTTATTCTGGTTTCCGTTGTTACCTAAAAGTGGGCTCTACAGTATTTGCTAACCAGATATAATCAAGTATAGATTATAGCATTAATACAGTTCTAAGAGGACAACAAATCCTGGAAGTAGGAAGGGCCCCAGTAACACTTCAGGCTTTCAGCTGAGATGTCTGGGGTAACTGAAGATACCATACAAGTAAAGGAAAAATTAGTGAGAGCCTCAAGCTAACCTTCCCTTACTTTTGCACCCATCTGCCAAAGGAATTAAATCTTCTCTGAAGGAAGATAACTTCATCCAAAGTAACTACAATTTATCATACACAAAGTCTTACATTAAATAAAAAAATAAATTACTAGATTTACCAGAATATTGAGCCAAATGGCTAGAATCATAAAGAAAAGATGATAGAAACAGATCTACAAATAAGTAATCCAACTTATTAGACAAAAACTAAAACAACTATGGCTAATATTTTAAGGAAGTATATTTTTTATAAAATAATGAATTTTGCTAGAGAACCAGAATTTTAAAAAAATCTAATGGAAATGCCAGAATTAAAAAAAAATGCAAAAACAAAAGTTAGAAGCAGAGTGAATACAGTAAAACAAATATAAGTGAACTGGAAAAATATAAGAATAAATTATCCAGACTGAAACAAAGAGTTATAGATAAAAATAAATTCATAAATTGTAGACATGTGTGAAATGATGCAAAATTCAGATATTCTTTTTTTTTTTTTTTAAAGATTTTATTTATTTATTTGACAGAGAGAGACACAGCGAAAGAGGGAATACAAGCAGGCGGAATGGGAGAGGGAGAAGCAGGCTTCCCGCGGAGCAGGGAGCCCGATGGGGGGCTCGATCCCAGGACGCTGGGATCATGACCTGAGCCGAAGGCAGACGCTTAACGACTGAGCCACCCAGGCACCCCAAAATTCAGATATTCTTATAACTAGACTTCCAGGGGCATCTGGCTGGCTCAGTTGGTGGAGCGTGTGACTCTTAGGAGTTCAAGCCCCATGTTGGACGTGGAGCCTACTTAATTAAAATAAATAGAGTTCTAATATGAGAGGAGAAAAAGGCTGCCACATTAACATTTGATAGATTACTAGCAAACAAATTTTCCAAAACGGATTTTTTTTTTAAAAAGGGATGACATGAACAAAATTATATATCATAGTAAATGTGTAGGAAAACAAATATATATTATATATATTACATTCATATCTCTCTATATATTCATTTCAAAGGCCCCACAATATGCCTGAGAACTAACCTCTGACCAGAAAAATATAATAATAATCATAACAGCATAAAGCAATCAGAGAGTACCTTTAAAGGTTATAAGAAAATTACTGTCAATGTAGAATTCTATATCCAGTAAAAATAGCCTCCAGTAAAAATGGTTAAAAAATAATGTATATTTTTTTCACAATAATGAGAGAATTTAACATCAGCATATATGCACTATAAGAAAATTATAAAAGGGGCTATTCAGGTAGAATGATACTTATTCTATATGAAAGCATGGTAGCTCAGAAAGAAATAAAAGCATGCTTATAACCTGAAATGATGATTGGCTTTGTCAAGACTTATGATAATGTGGTGAGGTAAAAAGTATATGTAGATTTGAAGAAACACAACAATTATTTCACAGAAGGTAAGAGCGAAAAGGAGATGAAGTGGAAAACTTTTTTGCATTGCCTAGGAAGTGGCAAAAATAATAAAGTAAGGAGGTATATTTTTCACTGGGTACACATATAAAATTCTAGAGTAACCATCAAATAAATAAAAGCATGTATACTAATGAGCTGAAAGGAAAAATAAATTAAAAAAAAACATGGGTTAACAAGAGAAGAAGAAAAAAGGTCAATGAAGAGATAAACAAACAAACAAAAAAACAAGAGTAAGCTGGTATTATTAAACCCACATATATAAGTAACTGCATTCAATGTACACAAAATAATATTCCAATTATAATTAAGAGAATGTCAGAATTGACTTTTGGAAACTTTTAAAAACTTAAAAACTGTATGCTGCTCACAAGAAACACTTTTACGGACAAATGCATTGTTAAAGAAAAAGGATGGAAATAAAATTCTAGTCAAATTCTAACTAAAAGAATCATTGATGAGGGTTCTAGAGGGGAGGGGGTTGGGAGGATGGGTTAGCCTGGTGATGGGTATTGAGGAGGGCACATTCTGCATGGAGCACTGGGTGTTAAGCACAAACAATGAATCACGGAACACTACATCTAAAACTAATGATGTAATGTATGGGGATTAACATAAGAATAAAAAAATTAAAAAAACAAACAAACAAAAAAAACAAAGAGTAAATGTTACTGGGTGTAAGTTTAAAAATAAAATTTCTAAAAAGAAAAAAAATAAAAGAATCATTGATGTCTTAAGTCTATATTTAAGGCAAATACTAGTAGAGATGAGAAGGGACAGTTTGTAACTATAAAACAAACAATTTAACAGGAAATATAACCATCATAAAACTAACTGCCTAGTAACATAGTCTACATATTTCTGGAACAAAATATTGCAGAAACTAATATAAGATACATTAAAAAACTTCAATTATAGTTAGTGATTTTATTTATTTTTATTTTTGTTTTTATTTTTTTTTTAAAGATTTTATTTATTTATTTGAGAGAGAGAATGAGAGTCAGAGAACACGAGAGGGAAGAGGGTCAGAGGGAGAAGCAGACCCCCGCTGAGCAGGGAGCCCGATGTGGGACTCGATCCTGGGACTCCAGGATCATGACCTGAGCCGAAGGCAGTCGCTTAACCAACTGAGCCACCCAGGCGCCCTTATTTATTTATTTTTAAAGATTTTATTTATTTATTTGACAGAGAAAGAGAGAGCAAGAGAGCACAAGTGGGAGGAGCAGCAGAGGGAGAGGGAGAAGCAGGCTCCCGGCTGAGCAGGGAGTCCAATGCAGCGCTTGATCCCAGGACCTGGCATCATGACCTGAGCTGAAGGCAGATGCTTAACCGACTGAGCCACCTAGGCACCCCTATAGTTAGTGATTTTAAAATAATCTGAAAATGTCTTTTTAAGTAAAATTACCTTTTTTTAAGTAATTACACACACACACACACACACACAAACTCAAATGCAAATTGGTAAGTGTGTAAATATTTTGAACAATACAATTAAAACTTAATCACATTTCAACCCAAACTGCAACATATATTCATTTCAATCAAACGGGAAACTTTTACCAAAATTCACCAAATACCTTCAAGCAGGAATCAGGCTGATAAATCCTCCCAGCTGCAAACATGAAACGTAGTTTATGGAAAAGAAGTATGGATGACTTACATGGTGACACAAGAACAAGAGGATGGACAACCCCAGGTTGCCAAACTGGGTACTAGTAAGACCTATTCTGCATTCCTTGCATCAGAATCTACATTCTGATCTACAGGATCTACATTCCTTGGCCAGAAGTAGGTCTGGCCAAATTTCAAAATTTCTGAGGAATAATGACTATGTGCTCTCATTCTTCTCTTTATTAAATGAAAATGGCTCTTGCTATTATCATGTCCCTGCCTCACCCTTGTGATTCTGGAGTATGGTGGTATTTGTATTTTTTAGGCCTCTAAGTTATGAGGCTTACTGAGAAACTGTAAATCTTGAACAAAACTTGAGTTGCCTCATCTACTTTTAGAAGTGTTTTAGATAATAAAGTACTGAATGCTAGTAATGTTTTCATGCAGTACTGTGATAAAAATTTTGGAGAAGACAGTGAGCACATTTGTGCATGGAACTAATAAAAAAACAATTACATCAAGGGTATATGGACTTTTTTAGACTGGAAATCATGGCCACAATATTTTTCAGCATCTCCTATCAAGGGGAGTCTATTTGTCTACCTCTTAAATGTGATACTGCCCTGTGACTAGTTTTGTGTGCAATAATAAACAAATATTAAGAATAATGTTAGCCAAAAGATAACAGAAGCCAGAGGATAATAAAATTAGATGTTTAAATACTGAGAGGAAAACAGCCACCTATTAGTCTATTGTTAATAAAATACCCTTCAGTAATAAAGAAAATAAATGAATCATAAATTAAAGTCAGTGAATTTGTCACCAGTAGATTCATATTGCAAAAATAGCTTTAAAATTTTTCTTTATGCTAAAGAAATAATACCACATGTCAACTTTATCTAGGAAGGAATGAAGAACATTATAAATGATGAATATATGGAGAAACACAAAAAACAAATTATTTACATTTTTTTCAATTTATTTAAGGAACAATTAGCATGCAAAGCAAAAAACAACAATATCTTATGGAACTGAGAACTCACATAGAGTGAGTGAGGGGAAAGAAATAATAAATCTGTAATTATATTTAGAAATTTTAACATTCCTCTGTCCATCATTGATAAAGGAATTAGAAACTTGGTAAGGGTTTGGAAGAATGAAGGAACACTTTCAATCCACATAATGGACATCTACAAAATACTTTAACAAGGGTAGGATAAAAACTTTACAATTGGACATGAAACAAAAGACTTGGATACTGAACAGAAGATATTGGGATAACTATGATCATACGGAAAAATGATCAAAATGCCTTTACTCTTCAGAAAAATGCAAATTAAACAGTACCATACATCCATTACAATTGCTAAAATTAAATTTATTACAAGCAAGTATTTGTGCAGTTGTGGAGCAACTGGAATTTTCATGCCTTGCTGGCAAAAGTGTATAATGTTACAGTTGTTTTGGATAATTGTTTGGCGCTTTCTTATAAAATTAAACATACACCTACTTATACTATGATGAACAATTCCACCCCCAGGTATTTACCAAAATAACAACAACAACATACTCATTTCCACAAAGTACTAGTTCAAAATGGTCATAGAAACTCTTCATAATAGCACCAAACTGGAAACAACTCAAATGTCTATGCATTTCCACCCTAAATATTCCTCCCTGCCCTGCCACTTCCCCCAGAAAATACTGTTAAGTCACAACAGCCCTATGCAAAAGAGCCAATAACCACCAAGAAGAGAATGGTTAAACAAATTATTTTACATTCATATAATGGAATACTACTCAGCAACAAAAAAGGGACAAAATACTGACATGTGCACCTATCAAGAACTTTGATCTCACAGACATTATGTTAAGAGCAAGAAAAAAGTTGCAAAGAGAGAATGTTCATCATGATTCTTCTTCTAAGAGTAGGCAGTAATAATCTATCTAGGATATTAAAATTAAAAAAAGAAAAAAAAGTTCCCTAGTAATGGTGGCAGGAAGAGAGGTAGTACATTGCCTAGAAAAAGACATGAGGCAAGTTTCTGGGTAATGGGGATGTATATACCTTGATTTACATGGTAATTTTATGGATTTGTACAATAGTCAAAACTACTCATTGAAGTGAACACTTCAGATCTTGGAGATTGACATTATATAATTTCTACCTCAAAATACCAATGTAAGAAAAAA
>NC_138376.1:48294090-48310635 GCF_054177405.1 Leptonychotes weddellii | reverse complement strand
GGGACTCCAGGATCATGACCTGAGCCGAAGGCAGTCGCTTAACCAACTGAGCCACCCAGGCGCCCTTCAGGAATGATTTCTAAGAAGTTATAATAGCATGATAAATATATTGTCTATTAGCTTTTCTAGAAAAAAGCAGTTTGGAAACCCACACCTGTACCCTTAGGCAATAAATAAAATCGTGGAAATTAACATTATTAAGGTCAAATTGGTCTATTTGCATGAATATTTCTCTAATAGGACAGCTAGTGATAATTTGTTTTTACACAAAAGTGATTTACGAAACTCATAAATGCAGCCCATTAAATTCAATTGAATATTTTCCCAACTCAACTTCTTTTAGCTGTATCACAAAAAATTGCCATGCACACTCCAATGAGAATTTGCAAATTTTTACCATTTCACAGGAATTGGGGTAGGTTAGAATACAAGTTGATTCAAGAATACACTGAGTACTTTTGTGGGGATAAAGTAATGCATTCACAGACTGAAGCACTAAACTCAGTCGCAGTTTAAAAATATTTCACATAGACATTTATGTCATATATTCAGATGATTTCTCATCAATTATCCTGACAAAGGAAGAGTTGAAAAAGAGGATTGTACTAGCAGAGGGATCCATGTGGTAGTTTGGTGCAATTTCACTACATTTAAGTATTAGTACAAATTTAGGGGAACTTTTCTTGTCTATGTAGTAACCAGAAATTGTCACTCACAGAGACATGTCAAGTTAAGTAGATTAAAGTGGAAAATTATTGTGGAAATTTTGAAATTATTTCATTAAACATTTTAAACATTTTTTAGGCCTTCAAGGAAAACAAACATTTAAAATTCATCATTAACCTTTTGCTGCAATGAAGCTAGTATATGATAAATATAAATGTGTTTCTGCTTTCAATTTTTATATAGGGAACTATGGATTACATAATATTGGTGGATGTGCACATACCATGTTTGGGAATCATTATGCATAAAATAATGTAACAAGTTATCAGAAAGTTAAAAAAGAAGAAGGAAGAGGAGGGGATAGAGGGAGGAGGGAGGAAGGAAGAAAATGATCAATCTATAATTCTATAAACCTTGTTAGTGAGCCCGCTTGCTCAAACTATACACCGCAACATCAAAACCAGAAATAGAGATCGCTTAACTCATGATCTAACTAAAACCCATTGTACTTATTTCTTAGCCCACTTTCTTGAGGCATTGACAAAGGTGTCTTGCAATAAATGGAATATCCCAACTACCAGACCAGAAAATCCCTGATAGCTATAGAATGCCTAGGATACCACACTCCATACGTCTCTTTCACTGCCATGATCACAGGCTGATCACATACCGGCTCCCACCCATGATGATGTGTTCTCTGCCTGTTCTCTTGCATGTACCCCCCCAACCACCCTGCCCAATATCTCTTCATCAAACTCTAGGTGTCCATCTTGACAGTGGAGAGGTCGGTTGCTAAGTCTTTTATCTGCCACCTTCCCCAGCTGCCCGTACCCAAAATAAACTTACCCCTTTCTCTTCTCCAAACGCTCATCTCTCCAGTTATTGGCTTCTCTCTCAATGGGTTTATCCGAGTTTGTTCCACAACAACATTGGTAGATTCAACTAAAGACTATGCTTTTGATTTGTCCAGCCCCCTCAGGATTCCCTGGATGGAGAAGTTGGCGGCAGCAGCATGCTAGGGTTTATCCATTCATTTCCCAAGTTAGTGGCTATGATGGATTGATCATAACACACACAAATACTAACACTATGTGTTTGTGTATGCATGTGTATATGTTCTCTTTCAGTTGTTTTCAATGAATACCAAGTGCTTACTCAAAATTAACAAAAAATGGACATCCATATTTCCACCTAGCTTTATAATGATATTTTCTAATGCATTTAAAATACTCTCTTGTTTGAAATACAATAATTTAATTGGTAATCATTACCTTTTGTTGACTTAGTTATTGGGATCTTAATTGGCATATTGACTAGAAAGGGGCACAAAGGAAGTTTCTGGGTAAAGGATATGTTGTATAACTTGATTTATATAATGATTTTTTGCAGAGCTTAAGTATTTGATATATTAAATGCACTGCAAATATCTTTATTGTTTCTTTTTAAATATTTCATATAATTTTAAAATTTTAATAATACATTAATATTTTTTTGGACACTTTTTTCTTTCCAGCACAGCTCTGATGTTTTGGTACTATATCCACCCCTCCTAAAGGACTCATGGAAGCTGATGCACCACACATTTCCAGGTTAAGTTCTTTACATACCTAGATTCATCCTTCCAGTCCCTTTATTCCTGCTGTTTCCTGGCTTATATATGGAGACATGTTCATTTCAGATATCTGATAATATTAACCTCTATTTTCTTCTAAGTACATCTTTAATTCTTTAAAAATGATGAACTCTAGTCTTTCTAGATTTTAGCTTGTTGTATATGAAAAGAATGGTTCCGAACTAATTTTTTCTTAACTGTCTACCAAAGATTTTAATTCTATATTAGAAATATTTCTCCATTGATAAGTAGTGCCTTTCTTTTGCTTTAAATCATATCTCTACTTTTGAAATCAACTGTAGAGACTAATTTTTATTTATTTATCATATTAAATTTCTTCTATTTCAAGTTTGAGATAATCATCCTATGATTTTTTTTAGTCATTTCATAAATCATTTTAATATTTGCTCTTGTTCTCCATCAGAATTCTACATTTCAAAAACATTTAGTTTATTTGGAAGTTTATATTTGCAAAGAACTTTTTACTTCCAGATAAATTAGTGCTATTTAAGAAAATAAAAAATTGACTGCATTTTTTATTGGAATGTGTATCATTCAAGTAAATATTGTAAGCCTCAACTGAACTGGCATAAACACTGCTTTGGAGAAAAATATTATTTCTCTTAAAAAGAAACCTTGATTCTAGAGTATATCTAAATTGATAAATCCAGCTGCTCAACAGCATTATTAGTACCCCCAATTCTTTTTAGCCTCCCAATCTTCCCTCAGTGTGTTAATTTTGCCCTCAGGCCTCTCCTTAGAAAGTTGCCCTCTTCTAAGAGTGCATGTGCAAATATAATGTTCACAAAAATAAAAGAGGCATTGTCCAATGTGTGTATCATTTTATAAGAAAAATCACAAGCAAACTGATAAACAAAAACATTTTCCAAATCCTCCAAATAAACTTGTAAACTTCTGTGACCTCCTTTCCCATGAGATAATTATGTCAGAAAGCTACATTATTCACTGACAAGAGAAATGGAATTAAAAGGACTATATTAATTAGAGTAGACTTACAGGGATTTAACCTTCAGATTGGGATAATGTCAATATTTAGAGAATCTTGTGGTTAGGGTGAATACCCTGTTCAAATTCAGAGATTAGCTGAAAGGAAAGAAAATGTGGATTGACAGAGGAATAGGAATCCAAAAATGCCAGCTACTTAGGTTATCAAAAAATACATTACAGTATTTCATTTTTAGCATGGCATTTTTTTAAAAAATTTTAAGCATGTCACATGCATACATGTATTTATGTGTTTATGGAATGTAGACTCTTTATAGAAAAAGGATTCAGTATCATTTAGTCATTATGTCCCTCAATTTCCTGGCCCAGTGTTGGCATACAGAAGGTACTCGATAAGCAGTTGTTGAAAGCATAAATAATGTTATGATTCACACAGTGACAAACAAGAAATATAAAACAAGGTTGAGTAGAGGACTTCAAGGAAACAAAGATTCTTGGATTCAGGTAAGGTCCTGCTCCTCTTAATCTCTACTAATAATGAACAATTTTCTAATTGATGTGATAAATAGTTGGTTTTGTTCATCATTCAGGTTGAACTAAGTTCTATGAAGATTTGGACTACATTTATTTATTTATTTTTTTGTCCATAAAGTCACATAGGGTCTTAATGATACGGGCATTTAATAAGAATTATTTATATATTCAGGCTATAATACTTTCGTCAGTTTTTGTTGCATATATCTTCATGCACACTGTGGCTTTACTTTATACTTTCTTAATAGTGTCTTTGAGGAGGAAATAGAGTACTCCAGAATATATCAGAGTATAATTTATTAACCATTTACTTTATGCAAGCAATTTTTTGGTCCTACTGAACATTTTTCCCATTTACTTTACACTAGCAATTTTTGGTCCTATTGAATATTTTTCTTTTTTTTTTCCATTTTTAAAATTTAAATTTGGTTTCAGAGGTAGAGGTCAGTGATTCATCAGTCTTATATAATACCCAATGTTCATTACATCACATGTCCCCCTTAACATATATTGCCCAGTTACCCCATCCTCCCACCCTTCTCCCCTCCAGCAACTCTCAGTTTCTTTCCTGTGATTAAGAGTCCCTTATGGTTTGTCTTCCTCTCTGGTTTCATCTTGTTTTACTTTTTCCTCTCTTCCCTTATGATCCTCTGTTTTGTTTCTTAAATTTCACATATGAGTGAGATTATATGATAATTATCTTTCTGTGATTGACTTATTTCACTTAGCATAATACACTAGTTCCACCCACATTGTTGCAAATGGCAAGATTTCTTTTTTTTGATGGCTGAGTAGTAGCCCATCATATATATGATAAAATAATACTATATATCACATCTTCTTTATCCATTCATCTGTCCGTGGACATCTGGGCTCTTTCCATAGTTTCCATAGCTATGGTGGACATTGCTGCTATAAACATTGTTGACCATAGAGTTGAGGGTCCATTTCTGGGTTCTCTATTCTGTTCCATTAATCTATATCTCGGTTTTTGTGCCAGTGCCATACTGTCTTAATGATTACAGTTTTGTAATAGAGCTTGAAGTCCAGAATTGTGATGCCACCAGCTTTGGTTTTCTTTTTCAACATTCCTTTGGTTATTTGGGGTCTTTTCCAGTTCCATACAAATTTTAGGATTATTTGTTCTAGCTCTGTGAAAAAAGTTGATGGTATTTTGATAGGGATTTCTCTGAATGTGTAGATTTGCTTTGGGTAGCATAGACATTTTAACAATATTTGTTCTTCCAATCCATGAGCATGGAATGTTTTTCCTTTTTTGTGTGTGTCTTCCTCAATTTCTTTCATGAATGTTCTATAGTTTTCTGAGTACAGATTCTTTGCCTCTTCCGTTAGGTTTATTCCTAGGTATCTTATGGTTTTAGGTACAATTGTAAATGGGATTGACTCCTTAATCTCTCTTTCTTCTGTCTCATTGCTAGTGCATAGAAATGCAAATGATTTTTGTGCATTGGTTTTATATCCTGCCACTTTGCTGAATTTCTGTATGAGTTCTAGCAATTTTTGGGTGGAATCTTTCAAGGTTTTCCATATAGAGTATCATGTCATCTGCAAAGACTTCTTTGCCGATTGGGTTGCCTTTTATTTCTTTTTGTTGTCTGATTGCTTAGGCTAGGATTTGTAGTACTATCTGTTAAACATTTTTTCTAACAAAAATTCGTGAAAATATTCCCCTGTGCTACTATTATACTTTTCACATTTAGATCTGAAATTCCCTGGAACTGATCTTGTGTTTGATGTGAACTATAAGTCAAGTTTCATTGTTTTTCATATAGATAATTGATATAGCATCACTTCTTACAAAGTAATGTTTTAAAGACTTTTTGGATCTATATTCAAAAAAGATATTTATTTATTTATTTATTTATTTATTTATTTATTTATTTATTTATTTTCTTATAATGTCTGTCTAGTTTTGGTGTCAAGATAAGCCTATTTTCATAGGATGAGTTAAGAAATAATCCCTCATCTATTTTTTGGAAGAGTTTATGAAGGACTGCTCTTAATTTTTCTTTAAATTTTTAGTTAACATTCAGCAGTGAAGCCATCTAATGCTGGATTTTACTGGGAGAATTTATTATTATTATTATTATTATTATTATTATTATTATTATTTAAATTCCTTTACTTCTTATGGGTCTATTTGACTTTATTATTTGTTCCTGAATGTTGAGTCTTGGAAGCATATGAGTTTCTAGAAATCTAGAAATCTGTCAGTTTTGTCTAGGTTATCTGATTTGTTAGCATATCATTGTTTATAGTATACTTGTATATTCCTTCTTTTTACCTATAATTTCAGAATTGATTGCACCTATTTCATTCCTTATTTATGTAAGGTGGTTGTTTTGTTGGTCTCAGCTTATTCGTAGTGACAGTATCAGCTAAAAATGCCTCACACACTACCCTGGGCCCATAATACTTATGGCAATCCCCCACAAACATTTCTCTCACCACAGGCAACATTGTGGTTGGACCAGCCCTTGTGGTTCTTTTTTTTTTCTTTTTAAATAGTTTATTTATTTATTTGAGAGAGAGACGGCGAGAGAGGGAACACAAGCAGGGGGAGTGGGAGAGGGAGAAGCAGGCTTCCCGTTGAGCAGGGAGCCGATGCAGGGCTCCATCCCAGGACCCCAGGATCATGACCTGAGCCCAAGGCAGACGCTTAAGGACTGAGCCACCCAGGCGCCCCCCCTTGTGGTTCTTTTTGACTGCAAGACACACTTAAGCAACAATGATCATGGAACTTGGAAAGAAAAAGGTTTCTTACAACTCCTGGAGGGTACAGGGCAAGCCAGAGAGATCTCAGCAGAGAGAGGGAGGGAGTGCCAACCTGGATAAATGGTAAGAAGGTAGAGTGCCCAGGGTTTCCTTGATATCCTCTTATTGGTGAATTTAAAACATACAAGCAAGAATTAAGACCTAGAAGAAAAAAGCAAGGTTACTCAAAGAGTCACTTACTAAGCCTATCCAGGGCACTCTAAAAGGGGACTTTCATGGGTGGAGGTAGCCTGGTTTCTTACCTAGTTGTTTTACTAGTAGCTGTGTCATACAACTGACCATATGTTTACATGAGACGGATGTCTTTGAAATGGATGTTTTGGCAATCAAAACTTAATGTCAGGCACTTACATTACAATGAGTCACTTCTCTTTTCTTGATTTGTCTAGATAAGGGTATTCCAATTTTGTTGATCTTTCAAAGAACCAACTTTTGGTTTGACTGATTTCTCCATTATTTTACTATTATCTATTTCATTTATTTCCACTTTCCTCTCTAAAATGTCCTTTCTTCTGCTTTGGGTTTAGTTTGCTGTCTTCTTTTTTTTCCATTTTCTTAAAGTGTAAGGTAATATTATTGGTTTGACCGCTTTTTTATTTTTTAGTGTAAGCCTTTAAGGTCATAAATTCCCCTCAAAGCACGGCTTTTGCAGTATCCTTATATTTTGGTATGTTGTATCCTCTTTTCACTCATCTCAAAGTATTTTCTAATTTCTCTTGCGATTTCCTCATCAACACATTGGTTATTTAGCAGTGCATTGTTTAGTTACTGCATGCATTTTGGTGCTCTCCTTCCTTTATTTCTGTCTCTACTATACTACTATTAGACATTTGATGTTTGAAATAAAGCTCTGTTTATTTATCTTTATCACTTTTTTCTCACTTCCTCAGAGTAAATAATTTTTATTTGTAAAATCTCAATATTTATCTAATTTTATGTATCTAAGTTCATTGATGTATCTGTCATTTCTATTCTGCTATTCAGTGATTTCTTCAACTAAATTTTTAAATTTTCTAATATTCATTTAGTTCTATTTCATCATTTCTATTTCTCTGCTAACAGTGTATCTTTCCATTAGTGTTTTTACTTTACCTCACAGATAATAGTTGCAATAGGTGTCTAAAAATCTTTTTCTGATAATTCCTTTATCAGTGTGATTTAGAGGTGTGTATCTATTAATTCTCTTTTCTCTTATGAATTGGTCATATTTTTCTTATTCTTTGTATATTGTGTAATTTTTAATTGCATCCTGGACATTTGAATATTATGCTATTTAGATCCTGACTTTTCTTTAAAATCCTCTGAAGAATAATGATGTTTTTGTTTTAGCAGTCAAACAACACAGCCAGGTTGAGACCATAAGTTCTAACTTAACTTTTGGTGTTTCTTTTCCTTCCTCCCTTCCTTCCTTCCTTCCTTTTTTCCTTCCTTCCTTCCTCTCCCTCCCTCCCTCCCTTCCTCCTTTCCTCTCTCCCTTCCTCCCTCTCTCTCTCTCTTCTTTCTTCTCCTCTCTTCTTTCTCTTCTCTTCTCTTCTCTCTCTTCTCTTCTCTTCTCTCTTCTTCTCTTCTCTTCTCTTTCTCTTATTTCAATGACCCCAAGCAGCCAAAGCAATCTTGAAAAAGCAAAGTTGGAGGCATCATAGTCCAGATTTCAAGCTATATTACTATGCTGCAGTCATCAAGACTGTATGGTACTGGCACAAGAACAGAAATATAGGTGCCTGGATGGCTCAGTCGTTAAGCATCTGCCTTCAGCTCAGGTCATGATCCCAGGGTCCTGGGATCGAGCCCCGCATTGGGCTCCCTGCTCTGCGGGGAGCCTGCTTCTCCCTCTCCCACTCCCCCTGCTTGTGTTCCCTCTCTGGCTGTCTCTCTCTCTGTCAAATAAATAAAATCTTAAAAAAAAAAAAAAACAGAAATATAGAACAATGGAACAATAGAAAACCCAGAAATAGACCCACAACCCTATGGTCAACTAATCTTTGATGAAGCAGAAAAGAATATCCAATAGAAAAAGTCTTTTCAACAAACAGTGTTGGGAAAACTGGACAGCAACATGCAAAAGAATGAAACTGGACCACTTTCTTACACCATATACAAAAATAAATTCAAAGACCTAAATGTGAGATAGGAAACCATCAAAATCCTAGAGAAAAGAGGGAGCAATCTCTTTGACCTAGGCCATAGCAACACGTCTCCAACGGCAAGGGAAACAAAAGGAAAAATGAACTATTGGGACTTCATCAATATTAAAAGCCACTGCACAGTGAAGGAAACAATCAACAAAAGTAAAAGACAACCTATGGAATGGGAGAAGATATTTGCAAAGGACATATCTGATAAAGGGTTAGTATCCAAAATATATAAAGAACTTATCGAATTCTTTTGGTGTTTCTAACATCAACTCTGTTTTCAATGTCTTTGTTATGATGCCTTGGATATGTTCTGTCCCGTTGCCACTTAAATGTGAGTCTGAAACTTGTACAGTGATCTCAATTTCTGAAAACTTCTGCTATGCTGTTTTGGATCTCCATAGTGCCTGTGCCGCTCCTGGATTGGTTCGCAAATTCTGGTTTCCCTTTGAGTAAGGGACAGGTGGGGCTAGGTAGGGAGAGATAGATAGGGGACTCTGTGATCAGGCTCACAAAATTAAAAAATATGGGAGATGAAAGGAAACCAGAGATAAAGGAACAAACCAGACGATCCTGTCCTAGGTGGGGTCTTGTTGTAACAGCTACTTGTGACTAACAAAATTACTGTACCCTAAAAAGGAAATAAGCCATTGAAGGTGTTATCACTAGTCCTTGCTCAATGGTGATATCAATAGAGATGTTAAAATGATTTAAGTTCCCTGGTTAGCTTTCTATAAAAGACCATCCTGAAAAGCCCCCAGTGGCAACCTGTCTGGACCCCTTTCACTCCCGAGAGCTTTTTCTATATCCTTGCTTAATAAACCTCTGTCGCTTTACTCACTCCCCTTTGTCAACGAGATTCATTCTTCAATTCCATGAGACAAGAAACTAGCTCTCCCGCTTCACCTCCAAATCTGCCAACTTTTATTTACTTTTCAAAAGAGTCTTCATGTAGTTGCTTTTTGTATTTTGTTTAGAGTTGTAGTCGTAAGCTGGGAAGATAGGTTATACTGATCTTACTGTATCATGACTTACATCAGAAGTCTGTGCTCATTTTAAGTTGAATCTAGAATGGCTATTATCAATTCTCCCCAGGAAAGAATTCCCATCAGTTTTTTCCCCCCATCAATTCAAAGATAAAATTTTAAATAACAAATTTTATGTTTAGCAGAATTTATTAAAAATTATGTGGTAGAATATGGCATTTTCTAATAGCATAACATGTACAAGCACTCTATTACCCTTGGATTTAGACTTACCAAATTTTCTTAGTAGGGATCTTATAACCTGTCATTCTTCTGAGATTTTAGAAACTGTGGTTTTAAGCAGACCATAAAAGCAACTTATTTTAAGGTATCACCTTAAGTCTTGGATCTGAGAATAATTTAAGGATAGAAAAAAAAAAAGCTCTATATAGTGGGTGTTTGGAATTGATCACTTTTAAAAAATCAAAACTTCCAAAAGGATGGATAATACAAAATAGTATACAATATAAAATGTACTGATTTTACAACTCCCATAGCTTGTAATGAGGGAGCAAACTTCTGGTCACCATGGTTTCTTTAATCTGCTGAATTCCATATTCTCCTTTTTCCATTTTAGGCAATCTTTCATACAGATTAAAGATGGCAGAAGCTAAGAAACTGTAGGCCAAAGTGAAAATACTTATAATCAAAGCCAAGGAAACCATTCTAGCCAGGTGTGGGACATAGGAACAATGTTGTGGCCTGTCCAGTATCGACAATTAGTGTAATTGAGAAATAGATTTATATTTTACAATACACTCAAATACAAAAATTTGTATGTTATGCCACTACACAAAAAGGAAAGTAAAAGGGAAACCACAGACCGGGAGAAACTATTTGCAAGAAACACATTTAACAATGTCATTATATTCAAAATGCAAACAAACAAAAACCTCTTAAAATCAATAACAAAAAGACAAACAGCTACATTAAAAAAAAAATGCAAATTCAGAAAGAAGATATGTGAAGCTTCACAAGCACATGGAAATACCATCCACATCTTTAGTTATTTGTGAAATGCAACCTAAAGTGAAAATCGGAGAGTAATTACATACACAAAAAATGCTAAAATTAAAAAAAAACAACAACAAACAAAAACTAACAACAAAAAGGTTTGACAAGAATGTTAAACAAGTGGAACTATCAAATATTGCTGGTAGAAATAAAAAACTGTGCATCCAATTTAGGAATCTCTAAATTGTGGGATACGGATCATGACCTGAGCCACACAGTTTCAAATAAATTTAAACATAAACCTATGATCTAGCAATTCCTCTCCTTGATATTTACCCAAGAAAAATGAAAACATGTGTCTACAAAGAGACACATTAAAGAATGTTCAGTGCAGCTTTATTCTTAATATCCCTAAACTAGAATAAGCCTATATATATCCATAAAATACTGGGGGGGGGGGAGGTTGTGCAATATTCATACAATAATATACTAAGTAGCAACCAAATGAAACAAACTACTGTTAACCACAAAAATAATGATGAATATCTCACCATATGTTCAGGAATTAAAGCAGAAATAAGAGTATATGCTACTGTAACTGGGGCCCAGGAGTGCAAGAGCACCTGGCTCCTGGAATTCCAATCAGATCAGGGTTGGCTACTTGCCACTGACAAAAGCTGAAGGCAGAGAGACAAGCGGTGGTGAAATAACAAAGGTATTTATTTCAGCAAGGTCAACACCAGGAAGACTGTGGACTAATGTATCGAAGTCTATCTATCTCCAAAGTGCTGAAAATACTTCTAGGTTTATATAAGGAAAACATGGGACAAACGTCAGTGGGCACATGCAGTTGGGCAGTAAAGGTCATGTTGATCATTGTCTTTGGGTCATTCACGTTGGTCTTGCTGGCTCAGGGCAGTCTGTTTTGCTTTAGGGGGTAGTTTTGGTTCCTCTTAGGTAATGCTTTGCCCACTGTTTTTTTGTCTAAGTTAAGAGATAAGCTGGAAAGAAGACCTTAATCAATTAGAAAGTACAGACTGAGGTCGAAATGGAGGTAGTTGGAAGTTCTTGTTCACTAAATGATTCCACTTATACGATCTCTGGAAAATTTAGTCTAAAGTGATAGGAATCAGGAAAACTATCAATTTAATTCAACATATTAACAGGTTAAAAGGAAAAGGGGCGCCTGGGTGGCTCAGTCATTAAGCGTCTGCCTTCAGCTCAGGTCATGATCCCAGGGTCCTGGGATTGAGGCCCGCATCGGGCTCCCTGCTCGGCCAGGAGCCTGCTTCTCCCTCTCCCATTCCCTCTGCTTGTGTTCCCTCTCTAGCTGTCTCTCCCTCTCTCTGTCAAATAAATAAAATAAAATCTTTAAAAAAAAAAAGACAAGAAAAATCCTATGACCAGCTCAAGAGAGGTAAATACATCACACCTACTCACATACCACAACAACAACAAAATTTTTTAAACAAACATATTCATGACCAAAAAAAAAAAAAAAATCAGCAATCAAGATACTAAAGGGAACTTCTTGAATCTCATAAAGACTATCTAAAACATCCTATAACTAACATCATTCTGAATCATAAAATATTAAATTTTCCCTTACAGCTTAGCAACAAAGTGAGTTTCTGCTATCATCATTTCTATTTACTGTTTAACTATAGGTCCTAAGCACTGCAATAAGGTGGTGAAAATAAATAAAAGGCAAAGAGATTTGGGAAAAACAGACGCAAAATTTTAATATATGTAGGTGATATAATTATATATGTAGAAACACTTTTAAAAATCTATAAAAGTAATCTTCAAATGAGTAAGTACATCATGAAGTTTTGTGGGATACGGATCATGACCTGAGCCACCCAGGCACCCTATGTGAAATATTTTTAAACTGTGACTGAGTTTAGGGCTTCAATCTGTGAATTCATTACCCCAAAACTGGACCTCTTTCTTTCTTTCTTCTTTCTTTCTTTCTTTCTTTCTTTCTTTCTTTCTTTCTTTCTTTCTTTCTTTCTTTCTTTCTTCTTTCTCTTTCTTTCTTTCTTTCAAGATTTATTTTATTTATTTGAGAGAGAGAGAGAGCGCAGGAAGGAGATGTAGAGAGAATGTGAAGAAGATTCCATGCTGAGCACAGAGCCTGATGTGGGGCTCGATCCCACACCCTGAGATTGGGACCTGAGACGAAACCAAGAGTCAGACACTTAACCAACTGAGCTACCTGGGCGCTCCAGGACCATTTTCTTTCACCATACACAAAAATAAACTCAAAATAGATTAAAGACCTATATGTAAGAACTGAAACTAATAAAAATCCTTGCAAAGAGTATAGTCAGTAATCTCTCTGACATCAGCTATAACAATATTTTTCAACATATTTCTCTTAAAGGAAGGGAAATAAAAGCAAAAGTAAGTGATTGGGACTGCATCAAAATAAATAGTTTCTGCACAGCAAAGGAAACAATCAGCAAAACTAAAAGGCAAACTACTGAATGAGAGATTTTTGCAAATGATGTATCTGACAAAGGGTTTAGTATCCAAAGTATATGATGAACTGATACAACTCAAGGCCCAAAACACAAATAATCCTATTAAAAAACTTGGGCAGAAGACATGAACAGACATTTCTCCAAAGAAGACATACAGATGGCGAACGGACACATGAAAACATGATCAATATCACTCATCATCAAGGAAATGCAAATCAAAACTACAATGAGATATCACCTCACACCCGTCAGAATGTCTAAAATTGAAAACACAAGAAACAACAAGTGTTGGCAAGGATGTGGAGAAAAAGGAACCCTCGTGCCCTGTGGGAATGCAAACTGGTGTAGCCACTGTGTAAGACAGTATGCAGGTTCCTCAAAAAATTAAAAATATATCTACCTTATGATCCAGGAATCACACTACTGGGTATCTACTCAAAGAATACAAAAACACTGATTCATATGGATACATGCACCCTTATATTTATTGTAGTGTTATTTCGAAAAGTCAGACTATAGAAGTAGCCTAAGTGTCCATGTGTCCATCAATAGATGAGTGGATAAAGAAGAGGTGGCATATATATATATATATATATATATATATATATATATATATATACACACACACACAATGGAATATATATACAATGGAATATTATTCAGCTGTTAAAAAATATTGAAATCTTATTATTTGCAATAACATGGATAGACGTAGAGCATATAATGTCAAACAAAATAAGTCAGTCAGAGAAAGACAAATACCATATGATCTCACTCATCTGTGGAATTTAAGAAAAAAGCAAGCAAGCAAAGGGGAGAAAAGATAGAGAAGAGAAAGAAAGAAACCAAGAAACAGACTCAACTAGACAGATTAAACTGATAGTTACCAGAAGGGAGGTGGGTGGGTGCTGGGGGGAATAGGGATGGGGATTAAAAGGTACAATTACCGTAATGAAAAAAATGGAAAAACAATAAAGATAAAGGCTTTGGTTGGTTAAAATTAAAAAAAAAAAATCTTCACTTAGCTTTTCACTAAGGTTTCAAGTTACCTGTAGTCAAAGGCCCAAATATAGTAATACTATTGTTGGTGTTACTGACAATAATTGTGGCATCTATTGCACGGTAATTGACTGTGTATATGTATGTGCACACGTGTACATGAAAAAAATCAATTTTATTATAAATCTAAAACCACTCTTAAAAAATAAAACCTTTTTTAATAAATCTATTAAGTGATTAAAAGATGAAGAAGAAAAAATTCTAAATAGTATTTATTTATATATGGAAAAATACTTAAGGATAAAAAAAATTAATGCTTCAGAAAATACAAAAGATCTGTGTTTACAATAACAGTATTTTAGACTTTTATTTGAAGAGTTTTTTAATAAATATACTAATTTAATACATCATTTATAAATAATGTGGAACAATCATGAATGAGCTTAAATGTTTTGCCCTAGGTCAATGGGAGAGTCAGAACCTAAACCCAGGTCCCTGAACATGCCTATCCTTTACACTGAAAAGATGCAATTTTAATTAAAAATTTGAGTTTGATTTTTTCCCAAATTTCTGTGAGTTAAATTAAGAAGGAGCAAGGAGAGAAAATCACCAGCATTGCAGTTACTCTTAGCATCCCAGTTTATCCATTGTTAATAACATAGAAACTGACTTTTGGGCGCCTGGGTGGCTCAGTTGGTTAAGCGACTGCCTTCAGCTCAGGTCATGATCCTGGAGTCCCGGGATCGAGTCCCGCATCAGGCTCCCTGCTCGGCAGGGAGTCTGCTTCTCCCTCTGACCCTCCCCCCTCTCATGTGCTCGCTCTCTCATTCTCTCTCTCTCAAATAAATAAATAAAATCTTTAAAACAAAAACATAGAAATTGACTTTTAAAAAACAAAAAGATCATATTTACAAAGAGACTTGTAAAAATGTCTATTTTTAAACATTGTTTTAGTATAAGCTAAACATTTCTAAAACATCTTAGATGTAAATTTTATACTACTAAAATAGTTGAAGATCCACTCCTAAAATTGAATTTCCTATGGGTGAATTATATTTTATTTTTAAAAAATGGTATAATAACATAAACATTTAAACATTCTTTCTTTCTTTTTTTTTTAAAGATTTTATTTATTCATGAGAGACAGAGAGAGAGGCAGAGGGAGAAGCAGGCTCCCTGCAGAGCAGGGAGTCCGATGCGGGACTCGATCCCAGGACCCTGGGATCATGACCTGAGCCGAAGGCAGAGGCTTAACTGACTGAGCCACCCAGGCGTCCCTTAAAAGTTCTTTCAAAGCAATAACTGCAATCTAAAATCAGAAATGTCTCTCCATTGATGTGAAATTTCTTTGACAGAAAATAGTGGCTTAAATAAATGAAAGTCATTGAACCAAAGATTTATAGTAATGAAATTTCATATTTGACTGAAAAACAGCTGTGGAAAACGTAATCAAATGTTGAAGAAAAGCTTAAGCGAACTTTATTTAATAGCAACTACTGACTTGAATAAATTGCCAAGGTTATGAAGCTACAATCATTTCACATATTTTATAGAAATAGCCACAAATTACTCCAGATCATTATATTTAAATAGGCACAGATAGAGAGCTACAACCACAGAATATGAATGCTTAGTGTAAAATCTTAATTTACCTTGGCAAATAATTATTAGATATTTTATTTTTAAATTACCTTGATATGCTAAATTTTAGTCTTATAAAGTATGATTTTTGCTTTAATTGTATGTATCACTATATCAGAACGTTGACTGAGCTTGTTCCTGGTGAGAAATGTAAGTAGAAACATAAAATGTAAGTAGAACATAAAATTTCAATATGCTTAGGAAATAAGAGAATACCTTCACTTAATAATGGTCAGTTATAAACAATAACTCTTAGGTAAGCAGACATATGATTATTTTAAAAGTGTAAAATGCAGAATACTGTATGATTCTCTTACTTGACTTTAATGTTATAGATATTATTCATAATTTAATATACATAGTGTATATATTCTGTTTATGACCTACCATGTTAAACAAAAGTATTCTAATGATTTCCCTGATATGCTAAGTAATCATAAATATATGTTGGAATAACCAGAAAAGTTTATCAGGTATATACTCGTTAAACATTTTTCTTTCTTATTTTTTTTCCTGAGATAAATACATGAAGCTACTGCTCAATTATCTGATAATGAAATAACCTAAAATGTCTTTATTGAATAGAAAAAGATGTAGTTATATACACATTTTTTTTTTTTTTAAGATTTATTCACTTGTCAGAGAGAGAGAGAGGAAGTGCGCACAAGCAGGGGGAGCAGCAGGCAGAGGGAGAAGCAGGCTTCCCGCCAAGCAGGGAGCCTGATGCGGGGTTC
>NC_138376.1:48286925-48293990 GCF_054177405.1 Leptonychotes weddellii | reverse complement strand
CCTAAAATGTCTTTATTGAATAGAAAAAGATGTAGTTATATACACATTTTTTTTTTTTTAAGATTTATTCACTTGTCAGAGAGAGAGAGAGGAAGTGCGCACAAGCAGGGGGAGCAGCAGGCAGAGGGAGAAGCAGGCTTCCCGCCAAGCAGGGAGCCTGATGTGGGGTTTGATCCCATGAAGCTGGGATCATGACCCCAGCCGAAAGCAGATGCTTAACCAAATGAGCCACCCAGGCATCCCACATAATTATAATATTTGTCTTTTTCAAGCTAGACTCCTTTCTTGGTGTGCTATTTTGAAGTTTAACATCAATCTTCCCATACCATAAAAAAATTCAGGGTTTCCCCTTGATAACTTTCACATATTTTCTGGGTTTAAGTTTCTAAAACAACAACAAGAACAAAATTCATGTGAATGTCTTCCTCTAAATTCATAATGCTAACTTTCAATATAATAAACATACTATGTGGTATGCACAATTATCACTTGTGTTTATACTCTCTTATCTTAAAACCCATCCGTCTGCTTTCTGCTCAAGTTCTATGGATTTATTTCCTTTAATTCTGTCTTAACATTATCCTTTTTTTCCCCCCTAATGCGGGAAACTTTGATTTAAAATTTACAAGCTATAGAGGGGCAAAGCAATGTTCTAAGAGAAAAGCGATGGAGATCCAAACACTCCCCTTTCGAGGTTAACATGAACCATATGGTGATCATGTGATGTTTCTTTTTTTAGACTGTTGATGTGATAGATTACATTAATTGATTTTTGAATGTTGAACCAGCTTTTAATTTAGTGAGAGATGGAATAGTAAATCTCTGTTTAAAGTGAATAAATATTTATAAAAACCAATCTACATAAAGAAAATGTAATATTAATTGAAAGAAATGTCCACTTTAAAAATAAATTACTCTTGGGCACCTGGGTGGCTCAGTCGTTAAGCATCTGCCTTCCGCTCAGGTCATGATCCCAGGGTCCCTGGATCGAGCCCTGCATTGGGCTCCCTGCTCCGCGGGAAGCCTACTTCTCCCTCTCCCACTCCCCCTGCTTGTGTTCCCTCTCTCACTGTGTCTCTCTCTGTCAAATAAATAAAATCTTAAAAAAATAAAAATAAAAATAAGTTACTCTAAAAGTTGAATTCTGATACATCATTTCCCAGTTCAATAAGATAAAAAGATATAGCCTTTTTTCATAATTATATATATACATTAATGTATTCATTTTAACTTAGATTCAAAATCTTATTAATTCATTTTATTGTTTATCTCTCAGGTTCTTTTTTCTCTCTCATTTTTTTACTTCCATTGAACTGTTTCTTTTAAATTAGCATTTCAACTGTTTTTTTCAGGAATGAAACAGTCTCATCTCCATCAGGCTCTTCCAAAATCTGTTTATAAGGAAGATTGATATCCTTCAAACTTTGTAAAATGTATTTTAATACATAATGTCATTGCTTAAAAACATTTACTGGCTTTCTGGGATACTGAAAAATACTTAAACCTTAGGTTTCAATATGTCTGAGGTTTTTTAATACTTTAGCTCCACGAAGTATTCCTAATATTATGACCACTTTCTTTTGCTAAACTTTATTCTAATCAAATTACTATACCTTCAATTCATAGGTCCTGAATTACTCAGCAGTTAACCCAGGTTTTGTACTTTACTCATGCTGTAACAGAGTATACTGAGTATTTACACTACTACTTCCTAACAATATGATCTTGGTCAAGATATTTAACAAAAATTCAACCTTATTAAGCAGTTAACTCTTAATAAAGAATTACATTCCTCATAGGGTTTTGTAAAGATTTTAAATATAGTAATAATACCTAATACCTCATATAAATTTCCTTTCTTTTTTAAAAAAGATTTTATTTATTTATTTGAGACAGAGAGAGAGAGAGCCTGGGCTTAGGAGGCTGTAGGGGCAGAGGGAGAGGGAGAAGCAGACTCCCCACTGAGTAGGGAGCCAGACACAGGGCTCTATTCCTGGACCCAGAGATCATAAACTGAGCTGAAGGTATATGCTTAACCAACTGAGCCACCCAGGCACACCCCTAATATAAATTTTCTAATTAACAAAGCAACACAATGCTCAGCAAAACTGAGATATACAGTTGTTTCTGTTTTTTTTTTTTTTTTTCCTTTTAAATATTGCCCAGGCCATTTAATTAGTAACTAGTAAGACCAATCTTGTTCCAGGATCTGAACTCTTAACTATTATGTGTACTGTCTCTCATTCTTCTATCTTTGCTTTCAGTTAAGTGCCTAACACTTTGTAGCTGCTCACAGTGTATCTGTTATTTATGATGAGATAACAATGGTGATGATGATGATGTGAGGAAGACTGAGTGAATGAATCCAATAATATGAATAGATTGCTAATGTCTTAAGTGATTTTATAAAGTTAGAAACATTCAAGTTAATCAAACAATTTTCAAAATATTTTACCATTTTTTAAAGGAACTCATAACTGTTTCTTAAATTATTATTAAGAATGGACACACTGGGGGTGCCTGCGTGGCTCAGTCAGTTAAGCTTCTGCCTTTGGCTCAGGTCATGATCCCAGGGGCCTGGGATTGAGCCCCACATTATTGATCCCCTGCCCAGCGGGGAGCCTGCTTCTCCCTCTCCCTCTACCGCTGCCCCTGCTTGTGTTGTCTCTCTTGCTCACTCTCTCTCTCTCTCAAATAAATAAAACCTAAAAAAAAAAAAAAAAAGAATGGAGACACTGCTCAGCTCTCTCAAAGCCTGAATAAACTGTGGAAATTAAATTTGTAATTAGATTTTTTCAGTTATACCTATTGACAAAAACATATACTATTTGGAATAGTTTGGAAGCTCATAGGGGAAGCATCATATGCTTATAATTACATTAGGAATATTTTAGGATTATATTAATTTCACATAGTCTAATGGTTTTACTTTTCCTGTAGAAAAATACATTGTAATAAAAAAATCAGGATTTCAGATAAATATCTAAGATCTGACAGAATATACAAATGGACAATTGCCAGATGATATATAAAGATAGAATACAATCTGCAGCAACCAGCCCAGGAAGCCAACATACTGTCTATAGTAACCAATCCAAGAAGTCAGACTATTATCCCAAGGAACCAATCCAGGAAGACAAACAATAACCATGGCTACCCTCAGGTCAGAATGACCAGGGCTTAATTAATAAGTGTCAGCTTCCCTAATTTTTGCTTCCACTTCAAACTTAGGATCAACTAGAGACAGCCAATCAAATGTGATGCCCCACTGTTAGTCTTATTGAAACTTGTCCATGTCAACATCCTCCAATCAAGGCATAGCTGAAAGCTTCCTTTTTTTCTTACTACAAAGTTTTCCCACTCCTCTGCCTTACTTGTGAGTCTCTACCAAACTCAGATGACAGTGACTAACTCCCTTGCTACAGCAAGCTCTGAATAAATAGCTTTTGCTTGTTTTTATTTTACTAGTCTTCACTTACTTTTATAGATCTTTAGATTAAAGTCTATTAAAAAGCTTTCAGATAGCCTACCTTATCAGGTAATCTTTCATTCAGTGTGTTATAATTTATATAAATTGAGAATAAAATGTATTATTTAGATACTCTTTAAATATACTCTCTTACAAGTGTTAAATAGATAACAAACAAAAACCCTAAGCTTATCTGATTTTTGGAAAGAAATTTGAAATTGATAGCATCAATAAAATTTATTTTTATTTATTTTCTGTGATTGATCACCTAAATGAATTGCTGAAGGGGTGGGTGCCTGATTGGCTTAGTCAGTTAAGTGTCCCACTCTTGATTTTGGCTCAGGTCATGATCTCAGGGTCCTGAAACTGAGACCCACGTGGGCTCTGCTCTGGGCATGGAGTCTGTTTAAGATTCTCTCTCTCTCCTTCTGACCCTTCCCCCCTGCTCCAACACACACTCTCACTCTCTCTCTCTTAAATAAATAAATAAATAAATAAATAAATAAATAAATAAATAGTTGCTTAAGATTGAAGACTTAATGTTTAAAAGCTTATTTAAAGTCAAATTAGAGTGAGCTCAGTTGGGATAGAACACTTGAATTTATCCCTCATTTTATTCTCTAAATCTTTGTGAATGACTTTGAATAGGCTTTAGTTTACATAATATTTTCCCTGTTAATCCTTTCTTCCTTGCATTGTTCCTATTAATTATTAAAAAAAAAAATCCCTTGTGTTTTCCATATTTTTTTTTTAGATTTTTATTTATTTATTTGACAGAGAGAGAGAAAGTGAGAGAGGGAACACAAGCAGGGGGAGTGGGAGAGGGAGAAGCAGGATCCCCACTGAGCAGGGAGCCTGATACAGGGCTCAATCCCAGGACCCTGGGATCATGACCTGAGCTAAAGGCAGACACTTAACGACTGAGCCACCCAGGTGCCCCATATTTTCCATATTTTTAAGATAAGGACAAAACTTATAGGAAAAAAAAAGGAATCAAATATCAGTGATAAACTTCAGGGCCCTTATAGGAAATAGGAAATTACGACAAAAACTTATCATACAAATTGTGCTATGTCTGTTGTTATATTAATAATAGGGACCATCTTTAACACAAAGTGAACAATGTAATATTGGAACTTAAAAGATATGGACACGTTTGTACCCAGAGTCAGATTTTGTGCTATTGCCTATTTTCCACAGAATAGTTATATTTAACCAAATCTAAAGTATTTTTATCCAATAGGTTTTGATTTGCTCCAAGTTCCCAGGATGCTAAGAGTCATAGATGCTCCAGGGATAGGTCCTGGTAATTCATGTAAAAATGTAAATTATTGGTAATACATTTTTATCCCAAATAACCTTACTGTTCTTTAAACCTCTCTCTAGCTTTAGCTTTCAGAACACCATGTTAAGTCTCTCCCTTTTCAGATTGTGGATTGTTAGTTTCTAACTAATCTTTTTGCTACACTACTCTCTTTCTCCCCCCATATCCCTAATTCTGCATCTTACCAAATTCACCTCTCCATCTTAACAAATTAGCAAATGCATACATCAGGAATTTGATAGCTCATTATTGAGTAACTAATAATCAGATTAGATAATATATGAACATATTAAGGGGACTAAAATTGATTCAAGAATCAATTCAGAGCACACTGAATTTTCATTTAAAGTTTTAATATTGTTCTTTACTATTAAGATGAAGAAAATATCATTTTAATATCCTTTGGATTTTCATTTCTAACTTTCACCTTCTCTCTTTTCTTTCTTTTCTCTTTTACTATTGACTTATGCCATTTTTTTCTAACCCTCTTTCTTCTATCCATACACCAAAATATGTAAGATTCTTGGTTATTATGATCAGAATTTGTTAGGAGATATAGACATTGTATAGTGCTCTAATTTCCTTCATAAAGCAATAGTTGGTTATATGGAATAAATTCATTTATTGTGAACTCCACAAACTTCGTATTTCTGACCATCAGTATGTGAAAAGGAGGCTAATAATTCACCTAAAATCATTTCCATGCATTCAAATCAATACTGTCATATTTTCATATTATTGCTCAGGCAGAAGTGAAGTCATACTCAGGCATATTGAAAAAGAACCTAAGGCTGACTTGCAGTACACCTGTTACTGGACACTGATTCTGATGCAGGGGATAGTAGAGAACATGGTGTAACCTCAAATTTCTCATAAGGTTCCTCATGCTGTTAAAATAACAGAAAATCTTTACTTCCAATTTATTAAAAATATATATTTTTTGCTTCTATGGAAAGAGCAAATACGCAACTCAGTGTTGTTTCCTGATAGTCCCAGTGTCTGCTTTATGCTTATGGTTAAGCTTACTTTCTCAGTTGTTAGTGTTTTTAAATTGATTAGTGTGGTCAGTGATAGTTTTCATTTTCAGAAACAATTGAATTTTTATTCTCTGTGGAAACCTTCAACTTGCAGGCTACTTTACTTATTTCAGGTAAGCAAAAAAGCTCCTGGTGACTGGAAAAAATAACAATACCTGAAAATATGTTTAATTTCTCTCAAAATCTCCTGATTTAAAATCTAAAGCAGTTGCTAATGCTGTTTTTCTTGATACATGTGTAACAGAACATAGCTATGTTAAGATTTGATTCTAAGCACACTCAGTATGTTTGCAGGTAAATAACAGCAACATGTATGAAATCAAAGAGTGCCTATAATGTCCAATAAAAAGCTTAATGTCAGTAGTATTAGCACAATGGGTCAAAAAACAAAGAATGCAGTCCATAGTGACAACGAACTATATACAACAAAAAATAATTCCACATGAAATCATTATCTAATATTTTAGAGTCAGGGTATTATTATGGCCTAAAGTTTATGGATGATTATAACCTAGTCTTTTTCGTTTTCTAATTTATGCAGTAAGTGAAGTAGAAACTCATTTCAACAAACTGAGTTTCAGAAAATTTAATAGCAAAAACCCCATGCTTTCAAAATCATAAATGACCTTGCCTGTCTAGGTGCACAATTCAATTTAATTAGATTTATTAAGAATCTACAATAAAATACTTTGTTAGTAACATGTTAAAACTTTCACTATTCATAAATTTATATTAAAAATATAACTGAGGGACACATGGGTGGCTCAGTCAATTAAGTGTCTGCCTTCAGCTCAGGTCATGATCTCAGGGTCCTGGGATTGAGTCCCGCATAGGGCTCCTTGCTCAGGGGGGAGCCTGCTTCTCCCTTTCCCTCTGCCTGCCGCTCCCTCTGCTTGTGCTCTCTCTCTCTCTCTGACAAATAAATAAATAAAATCTTTAAAAAATATATAATGCAAGTTGGTACAGCCACTTTGGAAAACAGTGTGGAGGTGCCTCAAAAAACTAAAAATAGAGCTACCCTATGACCCAGCAATTGCACTCCTGGGTATTTACCCCAAAGACACAGATGTAGTGAAAAGAAGGGCCATATGCACCCCAGTGTTCATAGCAGCAATGTCTGCAATAGCCAAACTGTGGAAAGAGCTGAGATGTCCATCAACAGATGAATGGATAAAGAAGATGTGGTCCATATATACAATGGAATATTACTCAGCCATCAGAAAGAATGGATACCC
>NC_138376.1:48269659-48286425 GCF_054177405.1 Leptonychotes weddellii | reverse complement strand
GCAATAGCCAAACTGTGGAAAGAGCTGAGATGTCCATCAACAGATGAATGGATAAAGAAGATGTGGTCCATATATACAATGGAATATTACTCAGCCATCAGAAAGAATGGATACCCAACTTTTACTCAACATGGATGGGACTGGAGGAGATTATGCTAAGTGAAATAAGTCAAGCAGAGAAAGTCAATTATCATATGGTTTCACTTATTTGTGGAACATAAGGAATAGCATGGAGGACATTAGGAGAAGGAAGGGAAAAATGAAGGGGGGGAAATTGGAGGGGGAGACGAACCATGAGAGACTATGGACTCTGAAAAACAAATTGAGGGTGTTAGAAGGTAGGGGGGTGGGGGGATGGGTTAGCCTTGTGATGGGTATTAAGGAGGGCACGTATTGCATGGAGCATCGGGTGTTATACGAAAACAATGAATCATGGATCACTACATCAAAAACTAATGATGTACTGCATGGTGACTAACTTAACACACACACACACACACAAAAAGACCTGAGACCCACAGAGCTCAAGTGACTGGCTCAGGGCCACAGAGGCGGTTCAAGTGTAGAGCCACACGTTTCCTGGGTTCCATCTGGGGCATTTTAACTAGTGCCAAGGATTTTTGAATGCCTAAAGGTCCACAGTGGTAGTACTAGGACACTCAGACTTATTTTCAGTATTAAAAATAAAGTCTAAATATTTATCCCTTAAAAAATATGTATATATATATATATATATATATATATATATATATATATAATTGAACTTTACATTTATTAGGGAATCCAGTCATACATAAAAACAACATTAAGTGTGATAAGCAGTGATTAAGCTCATTTTTTTCAGTTCTTACAAAACAATGACAAACCTAAAAGTGCCCATATACTTTACACTCTTACCTAATTTTCCATGTACTCTAAAATATTTAAATATATTTTTCTTAGTTTTAATTTTAATATTATAAAATAATTGTTCTGGGCGCCTGGGTGGCTCAGTTGGTTAAGCGACTGCCTTCGGCTCAGGTCATGATCCTGGAGTCCTGGGATCCAGTCCCACATCGGGCTCCCTGCTCAGCGGGGGGTCTGCTTCCCCCTCTGCCCTCTTCCCTCTCGTGCTCTCTGTCTCTCATTCTCTCTCTCTCTCAAATAAATAAATAAAATCTTAAAAAATAAATAAATAAATAAAAATAAAATAATTGTTCTTTTCTTCCTCAGGAGTAATCAAGTCATAGGAAGAATATACTTTTTAGACTCTAAGATACAGTTGTAAGTTGAGACAGGTTGCTTCCCAGGTACAGATTTTTTAAAAAAAATGTTTGCTTCAGGCTCCTAATCTACTGAATGATGGGTTATGTGCTTATAGGAAGAGATTAAATTCATATTATGTCAACATGTTACGCTTCATCTTATATTTGCTGAAGAAGTCAGACTTATTGGTCCTTGAAAAATATGTGACACATTTACTGGGAGATATTTATATTGGTCAAAAATATCAATTCAGTTTTAAAACATGAGCTTTCTGACCATCATATGGAATATGGAGAGATTAGTAACTTGTCTCAGACTGGTTTCCAGTATTTTGACTGATAGACTGAACATAGCCATTCCCTGTGTTTATACTTTAGTCAGGTAAGATCCATATCAATATTCCCAACTTTCAAAATTTAATTAAAAATATATGAATGATTCTGTGTGTACGTAAAATATGAGCTATACATGCTATTTAGATTTGGAAAAGCCACCTAGGCACTTCTCTGTCTTTTGGTAAAAAGATCCCTTAAATCAGACCTTAAATAGAAAAATAATAGTGTAGGATGTCTTCCTCAGATGTTCAAATTCAGTTGTTTGAATCTGTGGCCCTTGCCAAATTTGAAGGATGCAGCAAGCAGAGCAGACATTTCTCCTCACCACTTTTCCAACTTAAGAGAACCCCATCTTATGTTTTGGAGATGGTCACAGATATGGTTTGGAAAGAAAAAAAGACCTGGATGTTTAAAAACAAACTTGAGAAATAACTCATGAAATCATATAGCCTTGCCTACAGGTTAAAAAAAAAAAATTCTAAGATGAAAAATGAGGTACCAATATTACCAGTTTTGTTAGGGTTAGAGCTATGAGAAAAATCAAATTTCCTTTATTCCTGATATTAAATCCTGCCGTCTTATACATTCTCATCAGGGAAATTTGCCTTTTTAAAATATCAAAAAAAGGTCTCCATAAAGAAACAATATTCTATACTTAAATTTAGATTTCTTTTCTTCAAAAATTATAACAAGAAGACCAGAACAAAAATATTCTTACAAAGAGCTCAACTGTCTATATTATCAAGTTAATAAAGACTACCTTTTCTTAATTCCCTATGTCATAGAACAGAATGATGAATAGAACCGTCAAGATTTGTGCATCTCTGAAAATGGAGGCAGGCTAACAACATATACAGAAACATATAAAACATACAGTATAAGATAGAGAGTACCTGATGAGCAGCAAATGTTTTAGAGTAGATTTGGGCAGGAACCAAAGAGATGAGAGACAAAGTATGTTCTTGAGGAAGTACCTTATTCCAGTGGGAAATAAGAAAGTGATGAAGCAGCTATGAGGTTGGTAGGTTTGAACGTTAGTGTAGAGAATTGAAAGACAAGACTTCCATGTGTACAGAAGATGGGGCTGGGGAGGTGGGGAACTGTACTAATATGCAGGATATGGAGACTAGATTCTCTTCTAAATTCAATGAAATCTATCAAATGATTTCTTGCAAAGTGCTTGATAATGATCTGTTTTAGATTTTTAAAAAATAATCATAAGCTGAAAAGTGGTAACAGCAACCATTCAGTAAGAATTGACGATGGTTTGGAACAAAGGTGTAAATAAAATATGAACATAATTGAGGTGTTTTTGAGGTAGCATCAATAAGAACTCTTGATGAATTTTATAATATGTATGTCACTTTAAATACATCTTTACCTATATCTCATCGTTAACCTATATCTCATCTTACTAATTAGGATGTACTTTTAAAGTTAACACAAACTTCAAGTCAAGGCTTGAAAATATTTGAGAATACTGAGCTAAATTTATCTTGCTTATCTCTTTCAGTTTTTAATTTTATTACATTATTTCAGTTTATGGATCATCTCACTTGTTTTAAAACTGAGGGCACTGAATAGTTTTGAATATCTGACAAAACTTATTAAATTGGAGAAATAGAGAGTTTACATTAAGCCAATCTAAATAGTTTAAAATTTAATTACAGCTACAAATTTATTTTGACCACTGAGCTGCGAGAGAATTCTATAGACCAAATCACATATTGTAGTATCTTTGTCCATCTCTAATTTTTTTTTTTTTTTTTTTAAGTAGGCTCCATGCCCAACATGGGGCTTGAAGTAATGGACCTGAGATTTAGTCACATGCTCAATGAACTGAGCAACCAGGTGCCCCCATCTCTAAATCTTATTGAGACTTTTTCTTCCTCTTTCTTATTCCCTACCCATTGTCCAAAATGCAATTACCCAGAAAACTACTAATTTTTGTGATTTTATTGTTCATATCAGATTACTTCCTTCTAATCTCTCCTTCTGAATTCAATTCCTGGACCACTATATATATATTCAAAACTTAGGAGAGAATTAATTTCTTTTGAACAAAATGGTCATCTAGTCCATTATCATCATGAAGAATAGGCAGATAACCTGAGGGTTTATTTGGTTTGACTTTTAATTCATAGAATTAAGCAGTTAGATATAAAATCCTCAGAAATGGAAGTATAAAACATAAAATTAATTTTGAAAAAAATTGGTTTATGTTGTCTCTTTAAGTTTAGTATATAAAATTAAGTAGTAAAATATAAAATGTCCATAAATACAAAGTCTGTGTATATGTGGGGTATGTGGTTGTCCTTTATTTCAAAGACAAAACTTTATGGAAAATATAAAATGGACTGCCCTGCCATTTCATTTAGAGGATATATTCATTGTACAAGAAACAAGTGGCTTCAGTAGGACCTTCCCTTTTAGATATTTCTCAATTTAAGAACCAGGAAAGTTTGGCAGAAGCCCTGAGTCCTCTCCATGGGTCCTATTGTTAGATTCTCAATTTTCATGCAAAAAACAAACAAAAAAAGCTCTGCCTTGCTTTTCACTTTTAATAACAGTGCATAAAATCTCTGTATTTTACTGTAATACAGAATATTTAGCTGCACAAGAATAATTTATTAGCACAATATTGAAAACTATTGCTAATATATTTCAAAAGCCTGCTGAGAAGAATGTGGAGTTGTTGTTTTTGTTTGTTTGTTTTGTTTTGGTCTTTTTTTTTTTACATATTCTAAAATACCCTTCTAGAATTAATCGGAGAAATGTGTACATGGAAAATTAGTGCTTTATTGGTCAGCTATTGGGTGGTCTTTACCAAACTGTGTTTTGGAAAGTTATCCCTAGGTATGGTAGAAGGAACCACCTTCCAACTCCTTACTTTTAGACTACATAGATCTGGGACTAGAGCTAATATAGTATAGAAATTATAGTAGTAGGGCGCCTGGGTGGCTCAGTTGGTTAAGCGACTGCCTTCGGCTCAGGTCATGATCCTGGAGTCCCTGGATCGAGTCCGGCATCGGGCTTCCTGCTTGGCAGGGAGTCTGCTTCGTCCTCTGACCCTATCCCCTCTCAGGTGTTCTCTCTCTCTCATTCTCTCTCTCTCAAATAAATAAATAAAATCTTAAAAAAAAAAAAGAAATTATAGTAGTAGGAATCATTAATTTTGGCAGGAAGAAATTCTATGTCTCTAATATATGATTTCACAATGGAAGTGATATTGTCCACAAAAGAGTGAAAATTTGTTCTGGGGGAAGAGAGGCAAAAAAAAAAGAATCTTACTATTTTATATATAAATCAGAGATATACATATAGTGCATAAAGAGAAAAAAGAAGAATCTTACTATTTTATATATATACATCAGAGATATACATATAGTACATCTGTGTAATTAAAACTTTCAATGGGGGGCAATAATGCAAATGGAAGGGTGGAAAACACTATTCTAATGAATGCTTAACCCTGAATAATCTAAACAACTAAACTCTTGGGGAGTATAGGGAATCATAACTTGAAGAATGCACTTGCTCTCAGGGCGCCTGGGTGGCTCAGTCGGTTAAGCATCTGCCTTCAGCTCATGTCATGATCCCAGGGATCTTGGGATTGAGTCCCACGTGGGGCTCCCCGCTCAGTGGGGCATCTGCTTCTCTCCCTCCTTCTGCCCCTCCCCCCACTTGTGTGCTCTCTTTCTCTCTCAAATAAATAACATCTTTAAAAAAAAAAAAAAGGAATGCACTTGCTCTCATCACTGAATATGGTTCTAATTATTAAACTGTTCACTCACCCTGACAGATTTTGCAGGACAAACTGTTTATTTTACAACAAGAAATAGTCCTACAACCCCCCCTGCTGTTTTTACTGGATGGGTTATTTTGAGGGAAACCATTCATTACATTACATAGTATTTTCATGTTTAAGACTTTTCTTTTTCTTTTTTTTTTTTTTTTTTTTTTAGTAATATCTACACGCAAAGTGGGACTTGAACTCACAAAGATCAAAAGTCACATTTCCTCTGACTGAGCCAGCCAGGCACTGCTCACATTTAGGACCTTTGAATGAAACATTGCCCTGGCCTCAATCCTGAGAATAATTATACTCTTGAGCATCTGTTTGTCTTATGAACCTTATGGAATCTATAACTGATTTTATTTCCCTCTTCACATTAGCTAATGCAAACATAATCAAAATTTTGTCCCCAGATATAGAAAGTATAAAAGGCCTGAAAACATGTATTTGAATTAACCTAATTTTGATAGGTATATAATGCTTTCTGGCATGTTTTTCTTTCTTATTTTTTAACCTATTTTTAAGTTTATTTGATCTTAAATGAATCTTTTTGTGTTTTGAACTACCTATTATCACTTTTATAATATGGAAGAGATACATATAAAAGTAGTTTTCCTTTATTTTTTTTTAATTTCAGTTTCCAAATTTACTGAGTACCCTCCAGAATTAAAATTCCAAGTGAGTAAACTCAGAATTAAATTTGTCATTTAATAAGAATGCTTTTATTCAAATGTAAATATCATCTTGTATGATTTTGAGAATGCACTGAGTATTGTGTGTGTAATGAATGTTTGTGTGCAGACTCTAAGCTACAGTCTAATCAATTTTTAAGAGAAAGAAACTTAATGAAGAAGTTGTATATTCCTCACCCCTTTTTTGTTACAGAACACTGACAACAAAAAGAAATTAAGAAGTAGTCCCCATATAATGCACACTCACAATGTTATAGAGACTGTGATTTCAACCGTATTAGCAGAAACTCACTGAAGGACTGAGGGACTATGACTGGGAGTATAAATAAACTTATCAAGAGAAAAACTTCTGTGTAAAGAGATTTCTATTTCTCAGATATTTAAAGCTAAAATGACCTAGATTTGAAATATCATCTTAAATTAAACCTTGGGGGCTACAGCACATGGTTACTCTGCTTGTGCAATAAAGTGCCTATATTTGGGCAAAATAACGCAATCTAAAGAATCATCATCATCACAAGACCCTAACTCCTCATATACATTGTCTTGAGAAATGGAGGGCTGTGAGTGGTATGAAAAAGGGGGCAGAAGTTGTACAGAAATTGGAAGTATTAAATGAAAAATTAGGGTCCTCAGTGTCCTTATCACTAGATTAAAGTGAAACTTACATAAGACGCAAGGGTGGGGCTATAGTCCCTAAGATTCTCCCCACCCGCAATCAAACTGATACTTGGCTTTATGTTTTTATGAACTATAAATCCAGTTGATTCTGTTAGGATTTTATTTAGTTTTCTCGAGTGGTTGTTTCCTTATTTAAAAAAAAAACTTCTAAAATTCTTTAGAATTCTCTTTTAAGTTGTCTTACTTAACAAAAGAAAAATTCTC
Source organism: Leptonychotes weddellii (assembly GCF_054177405.1). NCBI lineage: Eukaryota > Metazoa > Chordata > Mammalia > Carnivora > Phocidae > Leptonychotes > Leptonychotes weddellii. The sequence goes on along the minus strand of NC_138376.1, from coordinate 48,279,472 downwards.
AAAAGAAACCAAAATTTCCCAGAATCAAGAGTTGCTAAATTATATAGCTATTTTTAAATTATAAACTAATCAACAATAGCATTTTTTTGTAGTGATGAATAAAGTGCTCAAACTAAGACACACAATTTTTACATTTCTAGGAGGAGTTCTAAAGAACCATGTTTCATAATTTGAATTAATATTAGGTGCTTAATCACAATATTCATAAAAATCCTCCATTAAAGCAGAAAATAATAGCCATGTATAAGGAAAGGATATACTACAGTTTAGCTCTAATTGCATAATATGTCTAATATATGTGATGTGTTTTTTAAAATCTAATTTAAATATCAGAGTAACATTTTAGCTACATTTAGAACATTTTGCAGTAGTTCTGCAATTCAATGTGGTAATCATATTGATGCCACTTTTTAATATTACCTAAGTTGATAGAATTAAAAAAAAAAACTTTGTGTTTCTTTTTTCCATTTAGTAATTGATGATAATTTTTACCTCTGTTTTTCTAGTAAAACATCATGCCTTCTTAAACCTTGAAAATATCATTCTAAAAATTCTCCACTATTTTAATGTTTAAAGAAAAACTGAAGTTTTATTCATGGAATAGAGCTTTTATGTCATGCAGAGATATAAAATGTTTTGATAGCACCTGTTCTTCCTATTTTATAACTGAAATAAACTCTACTTTGTTATAAAACCATCTAAAATGTTACCTGGAGGGGCGCCTGGTGGCTCAGCTGTTAAGCATCTGCCTTTGGCTCAGGTCATGATCCCAGGGTCCCGGGATCAAGCCCCGCATCGGGCTCCCTGCTTGGCGGGAAGCCTGCTTCCCTCACCCACTCCCCTGCTTGTGTTCCCTCTCTTGCTGTCTCTCTCTCTCTGTCAAATAAATGAATAAAATCTTTAAATAAATAAATAAATAAATAAAATGTTACCTGGATAATAACTTTACTTCTGGATATAACAACCATGAAAAAAGTAGTGCTTTTGAATTTATAATTTATAGTGTATAAAAAAGAAGTAATTAAAATATTAGACATCTAAGGATAATTTCTTTGAAGGGAGACATTTTTAGGAATTACTGTTTGAAGAACTTATAAGTAGTGTTTGAAAACTAGCCTCATTTAAAAGCAGGAAGGTTTGAGGCTATGTTTCTATAAATTTTCATATATATATAACTTTTCTACAGTTTTAATATATATGTGTTTACATATGTAGATACATCTTTAGATAACTAGAATATGAATTTTATGAATATATAGTAGAATATTCTCAGCATGGTTTCATTTTAATTTCAGTTTACGTAGAACAGCATATAACAGAATAAGGGTAAATTTTCAAGACAGATAGCCGAAGATCTAATCCTGTATCCATTGCTAAGCCTCTGTATCCACCAACATCTTATTATAAAGCTGTTGTAAATATTAAATAAGAGAACTGTGTCTCTGACAATGTCTGCTCATTAACTGCCAGTTTTTCTTCTGTTTCTGTATTAACATTCATTTACTCAAGAAGCATCTTTTGGAATTCTAGTATATAATTTGCACTCTAATAGAACTGATGCATAGAATTTTCCTTTAGTTCTGAAAATAAAGAGAGTTCCTAATATCTCATTAAATTATTTTACTTATTCTTCAATTGAAATATTTATTCAGAAAGAAAAAAGAAAATTTTATTTAGAATAGAAAAATATGTAATTTTTTATGCTAGTGAAGCAATTTTCAACAAAATTGTTTTATTTGTTATATATTCCACCTGGTAGTAATTTGAGGTCAAACAGAAGTTATTCATATTGATAAAATTTTTAAAAACCCTTTGTTAGTTTGGGTACCTTCAGAACTAGATTCTAAATCAAGGATTCAGTTCAAGCAATTTATGGGAGGGGCCAGAGTAGGTGAGGAACCAAAATGCAGGGAAGGAAAGGCAGTGATAATGGTTGGCTACACAGTGGAATATGGAGAATACTCCCACAAATACAAGTCTCAGTATTACTAACCAAGAGGTAAGGAAGCTGGCGTATTTAAATCCATTCACTGACTGCTCAGTGATTGAGGCTTCACCACATCGGGAACATTTCCAAACACATCCAGCATCCTGAGGACAGATCAATAGAAAAGGTGTAGATGCTGGCTCTTGGAAGTCAGGCTGACATACATGGAAGAAGTTAGATGCTGCAACAATGACTGCATCTGCTATAAATGCTTTTTTTTTTTTTTTTTCAAATCACCCAAGGATTTTAAAATATAAAACTAGGTAATAGCCATTGAAGCTAATTTTACATTTTTTTTTTAAAATTGAGTTTGATGAAAAGTTTCATTACTCAAAAAGCTTTAAGATCATATACATTTCATTTATTTCTTTTTCTTTCTTCTTTTTAGAGACAGAGAGCGTGCATGAATGGCGGGGAGCAGGAGGGGCATAGGGAGAGGGAGAGAGAGAATTTTAAGCAGGCTCCATGTCTAGCACAGAGCTTGACGTGGGGCTCAATCTCACAACCCTGAGATCATGACCTAAGCTGAAATCAAAAGTCAGATGCTTAACCAACTGAGCCACCCAGGCACCCCAAGATCATATACGTTTTATTAAAATAACAGAATAATAATTGTTTTTTTTCATAAAGACTAGAAAATATAGATAAGGAAAGTCAGAAAAGTGTGGACTTAATACTATGAAGAGATAACCAATGTTAACTTTTTGAATACATCAGTATATTTTCTAGTACATATCTATATTGCTAACTATAATAGGTTTTTTAAATTTATTTTTTATTCAAGTGTAATTAATATACAGTGTTATGTTAATTTCAGGTAAACAATATAATGATTCAGTGTATAATATATAATCCATGCTCTATACTTGGTAGCATCAATGTCCCAAAAAGCAGCAAGAGAGAAAGTCCCAGTTCATACAGACTTTTCAAGCCTCAGCTTCTGTCATAATTGCTATTGCTCTATTGAACAAGACAAGTCACAAAGCCAGCCCAACATCAGTGTGAGATGGTGCAACTAAAGAAGATGAATAGCAGGAAGGGAATAAAATATTATAAAATGCCATACTATATAATTCCATAAAATACCTATTCTCAAGAAGCTCACAGTGTAGTGGAAGGGAAAGAGACATGAACAAATCATAACTTTCAAAAGTTATGTCATAGTAAAATTATTGAAACTGACCAAGATGGCCATATCATTCTCCATAACTTGACTAAACTTTAGACAGGTTTCTTTCTGACTATAGGCTTCTAACCTCCCTTTCCTTAGAGCATTTACTTTAGAAAACTTGCAGCTATAAATTCTTTCTCTGATCCTTTCAGATATCAATCTTCTCTCAGTCTCTTGCCAGTTTTACAACACAGGACTGTCTTTCTCAAGGACATCACTTTGAAATGTAATCACCAAAAGAAAAAAAAAAAAAGTAGTGCTCCTATCTTCTGGTCTCTATGGAAGAGTAGGAGCCTAAATGCTATAAGCACCAATTAGCATAACACACATGACCTAATGACATTAACCAACCTTCCCCTAACGTCCTCTAGTACTTTTTCACTGTTCTCCTCAGCACTAAAAAATTCCTGTCTTTTGTTTCAGTAGAGTTCAATCTCTCTCTCTCTGATTGCAATTGCAGTAGGCTTCCTTGCCTGCTTAACTGATCCAGTGCAATTTCTCTGACAGAACCAAGAAGAGAGTTTTAATCTTTCACAGCCAGAGGAGTAGATTAAGAATCAGGAAAGATTTCTCTTGTAGGTATTGCCTGAGTTTATTGTTTATACTTTGGACTGCATTGGAAACAAAATATGATCTTTCCCTTGAGAGAACCTAATGAATAATGACTGGGTTTCTTAACTTTCCACAAAAAAGAAGAATTGATCTGGAATTTAAGGAAAATAGTGCCTAATTCTATCCCAATACCTTCACTCAAACCTTGTGAACTATGTTGCATTTTCAGAGTTATCTTCATACTAGTAATGGTGTATCTTCACCAGGGAACATGCATTTATTTTCCTCAATATTATAAAATTGGAAATTGGTACTCTGGCACTCTAATCATACTACTGTGAATTTTGATAATAAAAGAGGTTAGAATGATGCTTCAAGAATCCTAAAAGAACAGATTTTCTAAGAGTGCTACAACTTTTCTTGAAACTAAGAATCCATTCTTTAATATAAGGTTGAATTTTTTTCCCTGATAGGTATTAATTTTGATGTTGAGAAAATATTCCATATTCAAGTTGTTAAGAGGTGGCTATGGTCTGTATTTTCGCATCCTTGCAAAAGTCATATGTTAAAATCCTGATGTCCCAGGTAATAGGATTAGGAAGTGGGGACTTTAAAAGGTGCTTAGGTTATGATGGTAGAACCCTCATGAATGGGACTAATACCCTTATAAAAGAGACCCTACAGAGCTCACTAGTCCCTTCCACCGTGTGAGGACCCAATGAAAAGGTGCCATCTAGGACACGGGCCATACCAAACACTAAATCTCCTGGCACCATGATCTTGGATTTCCCAGTTTCTAGAACTGTGGAGAAATTAATTTCTGGTGTTTATAAACAACCCAGAGTACAGTATTTTGTTATGGCAGTTCAAAGGGATGAAATAAGATATTTAAAAAATATTAATGGACTTAAAGACAGATATAGATGTGTTTAATCTACCTCCTTTTTTGTTTGTGTTTGTTGTTGTTTCAGGTGTAGGATTTGACGATTCCTCACTTACATACAACACCAGTGCGCATCACAAGTGCCCTCCTTAATACCCATCACCCATTTATCCCATCCCCCTAGCCACTCCCCACCCCCCAGCAACCCTCAGGTTGTTCTCTATAGTTAAGAGACTGTTTTATGGTTTGCCTCTTATTTTTTTCCCATGTTCAACTATTTTGTTTCTTAAATCCACATGTGACTATCACCTTTTAAACACATACTTAATTGTTTATATTGATTTCTGCTTGACACATTCAGGTCATTTCTTAGTCTTATCGTATTCCTGTATTCTTGAATTAAACCTTGCTTTTCTAAGATCTATTGCAACACAATATTTCTAGAGTATATTTCCTATTGTTAGACTTAAGAAATTTTTATATTCATATTACTATGTCATTGGTATATAAAATTTTTATATTAAATTTTTTAATCTTTGAGTTTCAGTGTTGGGCCAACAGTACAAAATCTATGGAGAAATTTTCCAACACTATCAGTGGTGAGTAATAATTTTCAGTAACAGTTCTTTTATAATTTTAGAGATTCAAAAATTCATTTAAATACGGACATAACATATTAGCTTTTTAAAACATTTTCTCTAATTTCTCCCATAATTATTATCCTATTAGGTTTGTTTTCTTTAAAATAATTAAATCATTTCTGTTAATGTATTTTTTGAGAAAATAATATAGACTGATATAATGAATTCTTTTTTGTCTAAATCTCAGTTACTGCACACATCCTACAAATATCACACATATTATAAAGGAGAGTAAATGAACAACCATTGCCCGTATCTACAAATTAAAGAGAAGATATAAATCACTATTACTTTCAATTCATAGGTAATAAAATATTGGAAACAAGGCAGAGCCATTCAAAGACCGTGACTGGAACAGAGAGTCTTGTGTAGATTTCATAAAAAAGAGGAAAGAACAGTGGAATCAACAATGCAGAACACACATGAAAATAACCCCAAAATTTCCCTGAGTGGAAAATTGTTAAAAACAGGTCTGAGATATGGTGGTTAAAACACCAAATGCTGTAAGAAGGAATAGTAATTTTAAGAAAAGCACTACCTTCTGGACAGAAGGGAGATGACTGTGGAGGAGATGGCATCCTCTGGAGGCTTGCTGGTAAAGGATGAAAAGGAAGAAATGAGTGAAAATTAAGGATCTCAAAGTAATCAAAGAAAATCAGAAAAGCAGAAAAGACTAATCCCCTCCTCTCCAAAATTACTAATTTATTAGTTGAAATGCTCATCATAATACATGCCAATACCAACTATTGTTGATTAAGGAAAGTATATGACATTTCACAATAAAGAGAACATATTAGGCAATGTCTATAAGAAGATGCTAATTGAAAAAAAGATCAAAACATTTCAGCTGACAAAAATACTCATAAGAAAAGCAATCATTGGAGCTCCTGGGTGGCAAGTCAGTTGAGTGTCAGATTCTTGATTTTGGCTCAGATCATGATCTCAGGACTGTGAGATCGAGCCTCACATCAGGCTCCACGCTCCGCAGGGAGTCTCTTGGAAATCTCTCTCCCTCCCCTTCTACCCCTTCCCCTCTCTATTTCTCTCTCTCTCTCTAAATTAATTAAATAAATCTTAAAAAAAGGAAAAGTAATCATTAAAAAGAGCAATTGTGAAACACAACACTTAATTAGCTGAATAAAAAACAGAGACTCAATATCAAGATAGGAATGGACAAAACACAGGAATATATGAAAACAAGAGTTGACTAAATTCATGAAAGAAATTGGGGCATGGAAAGTAGAAGAAACTCATCCCAGAAATGAGATTAAATTCAAAGTGCATAAGGGAGAGGAGTTCCCACTAAAAATACAATAAAGCATTGATTGATGAAAGATATTGATAAAAGAAAATAGCCAAAAACCAAAAAAGAAAATGTCGGAAATATTGGAATTAAGAAGTATATGAAATTAGAGTATTAGTGGTGGATTTAGATAATTGATGAAGAAATTCCAACATATGTACAGTTAACATCTCTGGAAAAGAAAAAAAAATAAGACAGAAATGGTATTTAAAGTATAACATGATAAATTTTCAGAAATACATATAACACTTGAATCTACCAATAAAACAGACTCATCATGTAACTGAAAATCCTGATCCCAAATACCAATAGTAAGACATATTCTTATAAAATTTCTTCAATCTGGGCAAAAAGATCAAGAAATTGAAATGGAAAGAAAACCACAACAACATATAAATGAGACAAGAGAACAATTTGAGATTTCAAAATTCTCAAAGAAATAAATTTTGAGCCAAAATTTTATATCAAGTAAAGCTATCCTTAGGTGCAAAGCTATTGTACTAGTATTATAAAAACACAAAAATTTAGGGAATATTATATATACAGATCTTCCAGAAAATCTACTAGAAAACTTCACCCAAATAAAATATGCTGGTGAGACTTTTGCAGAAGGTCTCATAATGAGCATTGGAAATATTTAATTGTACAGCTAAAGCTAAAGCAAAAGTAAAAATAAGTGCAGGAATAGTATGTCAACATTTTTTGCTCTACCGAAGTAAAAATAACACAAATACATTGGAAAAGGGAGAATGGACAAAGCAGAAGAAGCTTGTTGATAAAATGCTAAGAAAATAAGTGGGACAAGGAATAAATTGTTAGCATTTAAAGCTAATAAAGAGAAACCTAAGTAAACAAATAAATTACTATAAAAATCATAAAAAGTATAATTATTAAGGAAATCACCAGAAAAGTGGAATGGAAAGTAATGAAAAAAGCAATATAAAAGTAATTTAAAAAATCAACAAAGCAGAGTCAGACTGATACAATAATCTATATAGTAAATATAATCTAAAATAATATCACAGAACTGAGGCCAAATATAGTAATCACATCAATAAATGTAAATAGATATAATCACTTACTAAGATAATTTTAAAACACCACAAAGCAAAACAACTCAAGGCTATATACAAGGTACACAAACAAACTGAAACAAAGTTATTGAGAAAGACTAAAAACAAGGGGATGGGCAAAAGTATATCAGCAAATACAAATTGTAAGAAGCAAGGTTGTCAAGAAATATGAAGAATTCAATTTTACTTCACTTGAAAGTTAACAAATTATTTTGCCAGTCTCATGCATGCTGGAAGAAGATGCAATACCCCTGGGTCACAGACAAAGGACATTATTATTCACAAGTCAGCAGGCAGCACAAACTTAACTTTACACTGATTTTCCTGGCCTCTCAAGCCCCACAGAGGTTTGGCAAAGCAACTGAGGTGGATGCTACATATGCGGTAGCTGTGTATTATGAACCCTGAATTTAAGAATCTGACACTGTTATCATGAGCTGCAAGCAAACCTGTCATTTGCCTTGTAAAGAGACATATTCATTATACTAGACCGTAAGCCGACCAATCTTTTGTTCCAGAAACAGACACATTATCATTCAAAGCTGTTTAGTATACACACATATTGTATTAATCAGCCCTTTGATGAAGGAGAGATTACTGATATAGGGATATGGGGATGGCCAGACACACAATCTAATACTGAACAGATAAATCCAACAGCAGTTTATTAATCACATTTACTCCCAGCCTATTAAGAACAAAGACGGCATTCAGGACCCTATGGGCTTGTAGCCAGAACAGAGAGGACAAGCAGAGGCTGTGGATGGCTGACTCTGACACCTCACCAAGGAAGATATATAGGTGGCAAATAAGCATATGAAAACATGCTCCATATCTTATGTCATCAGGGAAATGCAAATTACAAGATACCACTATGCACCTATTAGAATGGCTGTTATCCAGAACAGTGACAAACAAAACACTGGCAAGGATGTGGAGCAACAGGGAATCTCATATGTTGCTGGTGGGAATGCAAATAGTACAGCCATTTTAGAAGACAGTTTGGCGGTTTCTTCCGAAACTAAAAATACTCTTATTTATGGGGGCACCTGGGTGGCTCAGTGGTTAAGCGTCTGCCTTCGGCTCAGGTCATGATCCCAGGGTCCTGGGATCGAGCCCTGCATCGGACTCCCTGCTTAGCTGGGAGTCTGCTTCTCCCTCTCCCACTCCCCCTGCTTGTGTTCCCTCTTTCGCTGTGTCTCTCTCTGTCAAATAAATAAATAAAAATTAAAAAAAAAATACTCTTTATGATCCAACAATTTTGCTTCTTTGTATTTACCCAAAGAAGCTGAAAACTTGTCTGCATAAAAACCTATGCATGTATACGCAACAATGAATTGTGGAACACTACATCAAAAACTAATGATGTAATGTATGGTGACTAACATAAAACAAAACAAAACAAAAACCTCTGCATGGATGTTATAGCAGCTTTATTCATGATTACCAGAGGTTGAAAGCAACACATGTCCTTCAGTAGGTGAATGGTTAAATAAATGCTAGTATAACCAGACAAAGAATCTTATTCAGCATTACAAAGAAATGAGCTACCAAGTCATGAAAAGACATAAAGAATCCTTAAATGCATATTACTAAATGAAAGAAGCCAATTTGAAAAGGCCATATACTGTATGATTCCAATATATGACATTTAGAAAAGCAAAAACTATGGAGTCAATAAAAAAAAATCAGTGGTTGCCAGAGGTGTATTCAGGGTGATGGGATGTGGGAAGAGAGATGAATAGGCAGAGCACAAAGGAATTTTAGAGCAGTGAAAAATACTCTGTATGATACTATAGTGATGGATATATGTCATTATACATTTGTCCAAACACATCGAATATACAATACCAAGAGTGAACTCTAATATAAACTATGGACTTTGGGTGATTATGATGCGTCAATGAAGGTCCATTCCTGGTAAAAATTCTCATTCTATTGGGACTTCACCAAGATAAAAAGCTTTTGCACAGCAAAAGAAACAGTCAACAAAACCAAAAGACAACTGACGGAATGGGAGAAGACATTTGCAAATGACATATCAGATAAAGGGCTAGTATCCAAAATCTATAAAGAACTTATTAAATTCAACACCCAAAGAACAAATGATCCAATCAAGAAAAGGGCAGAAGACATGAACAACATTTTTCCAAAGAAGACATCCAAATGGCCAACAGACACATGAAAAAGTGCTCAACATCGC